>NW_024386371.1:0-31727 GCF_016835505.1 Polypterus senegalus | reverse complement strand
CAAGGATTTCATCCGATCCCAGGCACCCGTTTTTCCCAGCTCTTGTACCCCGGATATGCCTCCGACAATCATTAACCCACCACCAAACTGCCATGCAATGATGTTACAGACAGCATAATGCTCTCCATGGCTTCTCCGACCCTTTCACTTCTGTATGCTCAGTGAACCTGTTCTCATCTGTAAAGACAGGGCACCAGTGGTCATCTGCCATTCTGGTATTCTAGGGAAAGCCAATCAGCTGCATGTTGGGCAGTGAGCCCAGGCCCATTAGAGGAATTGGTCACCTCTGAAGTCTTGGTTGTTTTAGAGACTCCAACCAGTGGCCTGCTGGAGGCACTTTTAGGCTCTGGCAGTGCCATCTGTTCCTCCTCCCAAAGGAGCAGATACTGGTCCGGTGATGGGTTATGGACCTCTATGGCCTCCAGCCTCTCCTAGAGTAACTGCTTGTCCCTAGATCTCCCCATGCCCTTGAGACTGTGCAGGAGACACAGCAAACCTTCTGGCAATGAACACATTGATGCCATCCTGAGAAGTTGGACTATGGCAACCTCTTTAGGGTCCAGGTATCACCTCATGCCACCAGTAGTGACACTGACTGTAGCCAAATGCAAAACTAATGAAGAAACAGTCAGAAAAGATGAGGAGGGAAAATGTCAGTGGCCTCCACCTGTTAAACTATTCCTGTTTTGGGGGTCATCTCATTGTTGCCCTCTAGTGCATCTGCTGTTAATTCATAACACCACAGCAGCTGAAACTGATTAACAACCCTCTGCTACTTAACTGACCAGATTAATATCCATAAGTTTCATTGACTTTATGCTATACTCTGATTAAAAAGTGTTCTCTTTAATTTTTGAGCAGTGATAAATTTTTATATATATATATATATATATATATATATATATATATATATACAGTGATCCCTTTGCTACTATATCTCGCTTCAACTTTCAGCTTTACTCCATCGTGGATTTTAAATTTAAGCATATTTAAATATATATCACGAATTTCGCTGGTTCAGATTTCTGTGGACAATTTCTTAATTTATGGTACATGCTTTCAGTTGGTTTGCTCCAGTTGATTTCATATAAAAGGAAGCGCTATTGGCAGATGGCTGAGAAGCTACCCAATCAGAGCACGTATTATGTATTAAATAAAACTCCTCAATGATATACATATGTCTCCCGCTTGTCCTCGCGATACTTGAAAGCCCAAACAGCCCTATTGATTTTGATTGTTTGCTTCTCTTCTCTCTCTTCTGACATTCTCTGCTCCTGACATGCATTTTTTGAAGAGGAAGATATTTTTGCATTTTTTTTAATTGTGAGACGGAATTTATCTCTTCCCTTGTTATGGAGCACAGTTTAAATTTTTGACTAAAGGGGTTTATTTCATGTCAAAGAGGGCTCTAATAATGTTAGAAAACATATTTAGACGGTCGTGAACAGGTTTTCTATGCTCTAACTGTGAAAAAAATTGGGGATTTATAAATAAAAAAACCCTTTTTAAAAATTAATTTATAGCAGTTGAGTCTGGAAAGGGATTAACTCATAAACGGGGTTTACTGTATATAAAATAAAACATTTGGGGGGTTAATTCCCCCAAAAACCCAATAGACAGATGCCCAAGACACAGGGAAAAAAACAATGAAAAATATTTTAATTGTTTCTTTTTTTCTCAATTATGCCTTCAAAGCACCACAGCCACAAAAAAACACAAAAATCTATACTAAAAAAAGGCCCAAACCCCTCCTCCTCACTCCCCTTCCCCACTCACCCCCACTGACTCATCACCAACCCTCCAACTTCCCTGTGTGGGGGGGGAAGGCGGGGTTTGGCAGGTTCTTTCCTTACAGCTTCCTTAAAAAAGGTTGGGCAGGTTTTATTCAAATTTTCCGTAAGGGTTATAACGGGAAAGCAGTTTTTCTCCATTTACTGTAATGGAGATGAGCTTCAACGCCATGGGGGGGGAGTTTAGGGGGACAAAAATCCCCCACGTAAATCCGCGTACATAAAAAACCGGGAAGCCCTAAAAAAGCGCTAAAAAAACATGCATTATATAATTGAGAAGGCAGCAAACAATAAAAAGCGGCGGGACATATAAACCATATTCATGAGTTCTGCTACCGGGAAACAAAGCCAAAAGTCCTAAAAACTTTAAATTAAGTTCATAGACACTCAGAGAAATTTTTAAGTGCCAGGACTAAGGTAACATTAAATACACCCAAAGGACGCCTTGGGACCCGGCACAGGGGGGAACCTTCGAGGGCTGACACCGGGGCCACGGAACGGGCCAAAGTGACGATAAAAGCAAAAACCCAAAAAGGCTGAAAAAACCCCAATTACACAATTAAAAAGGCAGAAAAAAATATGAAGCGCCTGATACATATAAGCATATTCATTTCCAACTACTGGGGAAACAAAGCACCCTTTGGGAAAAAGTCAATTCCCCGCTAAAGGAAGACAGTGAAAAAACCCGTGCATGCAGTGTGTCAGGTCTCGGATAAAGAAGAAGACAAAGGCTGTTTTTGATGCAGTAAGAAACAAATGGATGAATGAAACCTGTCATCTTAACAACGATTGAAAAACCCAGGGAATGAAACCCCGGAACACAACACAATCCTACAAATACGAACCTGATTAAAAAGAAATAATGATAATCAAACCCTTTGATGACAGCAACACTCAGTAACCCCTTCACAAAACAAATACTGTATATTGACAGTCATGTTCGTTATTTTTAAAATGTTCCCTTTTCTTTTTCTAGTTTTTTAACACATTTCTGCTGGTCGGCTTATATATATATATGTATATATATATATAACCCGATCTACTTACTGGTAATGGATACTTTATTGGGCCATCAATAATTGTTTTGGAAAAAGCCATACCATTTATTCATTAGTTTAAAAGGGGTAAAAAAAAAGGGCCCGGGGAGGATGATTTATTGGGGCATGGGCGGGAGTGCCAACCCCTTTGGTTGGGGCGACATTTAAAAAAATATATCTTTTCAAGTTCTATTTAGTCCAAAAGGTGTCAAACTAAAGGGGGCAGGGGGGCCACATCCCCCCGGCGTGAAAATTATACCCGCCCCGAGATCATTTTAAAACTGTATTATTGTTAAAAAACCCCGGGTATATAAAAGCGCTGGTAACACAATAAATCAAGACCCCATAATGGCGTTTGGGGGTCCCCTTGCCGAACCCCTTACGAATCAAGTCTCCCCATGATGCTGCAAGTTATTGGGGCTAGCTCACCGATGCTGAAGAGAAAAGTTGATTCTGAAAATAGAGCCAAAAAAACCCCGATGGGAGGCTGAGTTTTGTTTCCCTAAACCCGGGTTCATTTGTGGAGCTAATGTGGTTTAAAAATTTACAAAATTTAACCCAAAAGGCGGCACTAGGGGAAAAAAACTTTGGGGTAACCTGAATGCAATTCAGAAGATACAGAAAAAAACATAATTAAATAAGAATCTGACACTTCACCCCGGATTTTTTAACCCCCCGGGGCACAATCCAAAGTGATTTCAAGTGAAGCTTCTTTTTAAAAGGGGGACACTGCACCAGTTCACCTTACTTTCCCGTTGCCAAAAAATGTTAAACCAAGTCGCCCCCACGGTTGTTTAAAACGGCCCTTTTTTGATAAACTGGCGCACCCTGAGTTTGCAGGGCGGTGACTTTTTAAGAACAAAAAAATCCGGGGTACATGCGGCTCAACCTTTGCTGTTTGGTAGCCCCATATCTGTGTGGGAAACTCTTTCCCCAGTGATAAAAACTAACAAAAACAGCACACAAAAAGGGTCGCCCCCGATGAGCACCTGCAGTTCCCTCCCGAGAATCTCCACAAAAAGGGGAACCCCCCCCACCAAACGAAAAACCCGTTGCCAAAAAAAAATGAGGCGCCCCGCCCAAAATGACAAAGAACAAAGACAAAATGATTTGATTTGTTATTTAAAAGGAACACATTTTTTTTTATTTTCCAGGTTTTGTTATGCAGCTGTTTTCCATATTTGAATTTTTATAATTTTGACAGGGAAAATATTTTATGGAGAGAAAATCTTTTTGGGAATTTTTTAAAATCTAAGTTTATTTTTTATAAAATTACATAAGAGTAAAAAATTTGAATGTTTTTCTTTTTTAAAGTTTACTTTATTTCTAACTTGTATAATTTAGACAGGATAATTTTTTTTGGAGAGCAAAATATTATAAGTTGTTTAAAATTTTTTAAATTTAATTCCAAAATATTCCTGCCTGTTTTTTCCCCTTCCTACCAAAATATTTTTTGTGACCCAAATAAAAAATTTCCCTTTTATTTAAAATTTTTAAAAAGAACTTGAACAAAAAACAATGTTCAAATTATCAAAAAAGACTTGCCCTGGGCCCGGGGTCATTCGTTTTTAAAAAGCAGCGGGGCAAATTTAAAAATAGTTTTGTGTGTATATATGTAGATATGTATGTATATGTATATATATGTTTATATATGTGTGTGTGTTTTTTTTATTATATATATTTTTTGTTTTTTGTGTGTATTATGTGGGTGTGTAGTATATGTATGTGTATATACAGTATGTAGAAAATATATATGTATGTATATATGTGTATATGTATAGATATGGTTTTTATAATTTTTTATGTGTTGGGTGTTTTTAAATATATAATATATATTTAAAAATATAATAAAATATAAAAAAAACAATCAAATACTCACAACAGTGACAAAACAATTACATACAATCATGTTACGTTTTTTTCAAAATGTTTCCTTTTCTTTTTCAAATTTCTTCTTTAACACACTACTTCCCACCTGGATTTTGCTAGCAATAATAAACACAATTTTTTTTCCAAAAAATCAATATAAATAGCCCTTAAACTCAGTGTTCTGTGAAAAAGGGTGTGGAAAGATAGATAAAAGATAAAAGATAGATGAAGTAGATAGATAGATAGATAGAAAAGATAGATAGAAGGATTTATGATAATTTAAAAGATACTTTATTAATCCCAAGGGGGAAAATTTACAAATGGCAAAAAAAATGAGGGGAAAAAAGAATAATTTCCCGCAAATACCAAGTGGGGCAAAAAAAAACATACTATTTGTTGGTTTCCCAAAAGTGGTATAAACAACAAAAAAAAGGATCAAGAAAACAAAAGGGGGTTTCCCGGGGGAAAAAGCCCAAGCCCCAAAAATGCACAGTGCCCAAAAAAAAAAGAAATTTTAAAATCCCAAAATGGCCCTGAAAAAGGGGAGTGGCCCACCATCCAAATGTCAAAGAAAAACCTTTTTGCCCAAAAAAAGGAACATGGGAAAAAAGGAAACAACTTTAATCACATAGTTTATTTTGTCATTAAAGTGGGAAAATCATAAACTTCATCTTAAAATTTATTTAATTTACAGTTTCTCAAATCCCCTGGTAACTAAAGTAGCATGTTAAATGCTTTTGTTTTTTTTTGACTTTATGTGCTCTATTTGTGTGAATCCCACGGTTTTTGGGCTTTCTCTTCCTCCCACAGGACACAGAATCCATTACATTTGTAATATTACAGCTCTCTGAATAATTACAATAGTGAGATGTTAACGATATCATTTTCCTTTATGATGGGAGTTAATGCATGTTATTAAACATAAGAACATGATGGCGCAGTGATTATTCATGTCTCACACAAAATACTGCACTGGCCCCGGGGACCTTCAATGAAATACTTTTTTTACAAAATACTGTCTTTTCAAACATACTAACCCCCCAATTCCCGTCCTTCCTTTTCTTTTTCCAAATACCCAATCGCCAAACAATCAGCTCTGTAAAGACGGAAGCCATCTGTTTAAACTTACAACCAAAAAATTCTTCAAAACTTTTAAGGGAAAATTAAAAAATTTTTCTGGGACATGGGTTTAAATTCTATCCGTCTATCCTTCCAGTGTCGCCAGACTCAGTAAATATACAGTGCAAAGGCAGGGACAATATATGAACCTCTGCGCTGCGCACATGTCCTCATATGTTTAATTATTAACAATACAGATTATTTAAATGAAGTTAAAGTTTTATCTGTATAATATAATCAACATATTTTGCTGCATTTCATCTTAAAAATGATATAGTCATCATATGTAAATACGCTTTATGAAGAGTGCAGGTTGTGCAATATTATAACTTGTGCAAGTTTACGGTGAGGTGATTGTACTTATAAGTACAAACAGTTCTACAAGGAGCACTGATTGAGTGCATTATAGTTCTTAGTATGAAACTTTTCTGAACACGAGGTTCGTACAGAGAAACTTTGAAACGTTTGCCGTGGCTGAGGGCAGCGTGTGCTTGATGCTGTATATCGATAATTCTCTTTCCGATCATGTCCTGTATTCACCTCAGATAAAGTGATATAAATACTCTGAGTGGTGAGGTAATATGGGTAAAGATGATCCGCTGTGGCAACCCTTAAAGGAGCAGCTGAAAAGGAAAAGAAGAAGAAGAAGGTTCAGTGAGAGTAACAATGCCAAAGCAGTTATGGTATTTGGAATACTATGCCATTCCCTGGCCCATTATATTTTACAGGTTAATTACAATCAGATGCATTACACTAATAAACAATATGCGGTTAGATTCAGTGTATTTATAAAACCACGTCAGGAATGTGGTTCTAAGAAATAAAGAGTAACCACACAGGAACAGTAGCACATGCTTTGACAGTGGATGCCGCCCGTCTGCAAAACCGAGTGGAGAACTTGCGTCACGACAGGGTATGAGAGCACCGTGGTGTGGAGGACTGCCGCTTCCCATGCCGGTCTGACCCAGGGCGCCAGGAGGAGCTCTCCCGACAGCAGGATCGTGCCCGAGTTCCAGCAGGGCCTTATGGACTATGTAGTGTTTTACACAGCCCTGCTGGATACCTTGGGGACCACCGGAGTGCTGAGGGGCTCATGAGGCTCTTGTGCCCTATAACCCGAGTACGTCCGGTCATGTGACAGGAAGGGGGGCGTGCTCCCAGGTTGAAAAAGGACTGTTTCCCTGACCGGAAGGAATAAGGAAGTGTGTACTGTTGGGACAGAAACACCTCCGGGTCAGGGGCTATAAAAGGACGGTGCCTCAGTCCAGACACTGAGCTGTGCTGGGTGGGAGAGGAGCAAAGTGTCTGGGTGAGGAGGAGTGGTTAGTGTTTTTGTGAGTTACGTAGTTTAATTGGTTAATAAGTAGTGTGGAAGGTGCTTGGTGCACTCTGAAAAAGGAAAATAAAGAGTCCTGGGGCCTCATGTATACGCCCGTGCGTAGAACTCACACTATAACATGGCGTAAGCACAAAAGCGAAATTTGCTACGCATGCAGAAAATCAGATGCGGGAATCGTCGTACTCAACTTCCACATTCTTCGCCTACATAAATCCGATCAGCGTGAAAACTAACCCTCGTGCAGCGCATTATGTACAGCCCTAAATCCTCCCAGAATTACACCTATTCGAATATGCAAATCAATATAAATCGCACTAGCACAGCCTTCTGTGAAAGACAATGGGAAAACACGGGAAAATATAAAATTTCAGCGAATACCAAGTGGAGCAAAGGAAAAACATACTATTTGTTCAAATAAACCGTGGTATAATCAACAAAAGGAAGTTGATCAGTGGCATAGCGTGTTGGAGAAACATGAAAGCTCACATCACAAAATCGCACAGTGCGGAAATAAAAAAAGTCACATATCAAAGTCACTGAAAGAAGGTTTAAGCCCACTGTCTGGTGTCATATAAAGCTTATTGGGGTACAGAGATAAAAGGTCAGTGGGAAAAGCAAAATGTCCACTTCATTGACCCCTTTTAATCCGTATTTATTTTGTCTTTAAAAAGTAGAACATCAAAAAATTCTCTTAAAATTGTTTTTAAACCCAGTTTCTAAAATCCCAAAAAAATAAATACACGTTTAAAACTTTGTTTTTTTTTGATTTTTTTTTGCTCTTTTTGAAACCATTGCTTCTTAAACCCTTCTTCCCCCAACTGGACGAGTCCCTTACTTTGATATTACAGTACTCTGAATAAATAAAATACTGGGATATTTTCGGATGTCATTTTTATGATGATAGGTTAAAGCCGTTTTTAAACATTTTTTTTCCCATGAAATAATTTATTGCAGCGTACTCAAAGGGCTCTAAACTTGTGGTGGGACTGGGCGGGAAAAATGGTGGCTCCCCCGCCAAGTCATACGGTGGTCCCCTTTTGCAACACAGCCCCGGCTCATGACACAACATTTAACCCGAAATTTTGCTGCTTTTCTGTGTTTTTATTTTATCTTTTTGTTTTATATTCAATATATATTGGGGCCCTGCATCAGTGCTTTTCTTTCCCCAAGTAACCAGCCATACAATCAGCTCTGTAAAACGTTAAACCTCTTAAAAATTAGCCTTCTTCAAAAAGTTTAAAAAACGAAATATTTTAGTACATGTGTAATTTTTCTATCCTTTAAAGACACTCCGTGAAGAATATAGATTATTTAAAAGAAGTAAAAATTTTCTGTTTTAAATTTTAAAAAACATATTTTTCGATTTCACCTTTAAAATGATATTGTCATCATATGTAAATACTGCGTTTATAAAGTGGCCCAGGTTGTGAGATATTATAACCCTGTAGTACAAGTTTACAGTGGGTATTGTACTTATAAGTACAACAGTTCTACAAGGAGCAATTATTGGCTCATTTAAAGTTCTTGGGATTAAACTGTTTTGAACCGGAGTCCATGTACAGGAAAGGCTTTAAAACGTTTTGCAGTGGCTGAGACAGCGTGTCCATGAAACTGATACTGATAATTTCTTTACGATCAGTGCTGCTGTGATTCACACTCAGATACAGTGATATAAATACTCCGAGTCGTGCAGTGAGAAAATATGGAAAAAGATGATCCGCTGTGAGCAACCCCCTAACGGAGGAGCTAGAAGAAGAAGAAGAAGAAGGTGCAGTGAGAGTAACAACGCTAAAGCAGTTATGGTATTTAGAATACTGGCTGTTCCCTGGACCATTATATTGTTACAGGTTAATTACAATCATGATTACACCAATAAACAATAGCGTTAGTTTCTGTGTATTTATAAAGCCTCATGAAAATAATGAGTAATCACACAAGAACAGTACCATTGCTTTGACGCTGGCGCCAGTTTGCAAAACCGAGGAGAACTTTACGTCTGACAAGGCATGGTACCGTGGAAAAGTGCGTGGCTTTACGCCAAGTGTAGGTTTTATACATCGCGATTTGAACGCGGAAACGTTCTTACGCCATATTTCTGTGCGTCGACTGTTTATACATGAGGCCCCTGGTCTGCAGAGGGGGAGAAGACACATGTTAGACATAGTGGCAGGTCCTGATGTGACTGTGGAATTAAAGCCATTCAGCTGTCCCTATGCATGTGCATAACATCACATTATTTCAGTTCATTGTGAATTACACCCACTTATTGATAAGCAATAAAATGTCTGATTTATACAGGCAAAAGTCTTTGAAATCCTATTGAGTAAAACTATTGTAAGGATTGTGTGGCACCACATAATGTTTTTTGTCATCACAAATCTTTAATATACGAGCCAAAAGAAATATTTTCCTCAAATAATTTAATCTTAATCTTGACCAAGAAAAAATTGCAAAGCCATGATGAAGAAAATCAAACAGATTTAAATCACGTCAGCCTCTCACAAACATGATATGGAAAAATAAATCAGAAGCATGGAAAGATTCTAAACTCAATACTAACAGGAAACACATCATGAAAGTCTCTAAACAGTAATATGTGTAGTTGAATCAATCATCAATAACAGCCCCTCACCCAGTCATTTACTGTTACTGAAGACACAGTCTCCTGACTCTTCTAAAAATGACCAGTACACTCAAGACGTTGAAGCAATTCAATACATGGCTGATTTATTTTGAAATGTTATCTGAAGAGTATTTGCCTGTACTTCAAAGACCTAAAAAATGTCTTACATAAAAGAAACTTTGAACTAGAGGACATTGTTTTAATAGTAAATGAAGCTTCACCCTGCAACCCTGGATAATGGTCAAGTCATCAAGACAATGCCAGACGCAAAGACTGAGTCAGAAGAGTTATGAAAACCAAAGGCAGCACACTGGACAGACCTGTAATAAATGTACCTGCTACAAGAAACCGCTTGACAACCAAAAAAAGAAATTAAAATGTTCTTTGCAGTTATTTGAAGTATAAGAATAGTTTCTGCCTTTTGAAGTGAAATACTGTTCCTGCAGAAACAATTAGGGCTGGAAAATGTAAGAGCAAATTTAAAAGTAATGTTAAAGTTAAATTATTGAAGTGTTTGTTAATTTTAACAATAGAATATCATTTTCTTCCAGCTATTTAGAATATGGAATAGTCTTCACCCCCTATAAGTTAACATGAAATTGAAGTTTTTTACTTTATTTGTATAGAGGAGAGGTAGAGAGGTTGGGAGTGCTCTGATTACAGCGCTGTCGCACCCACCACACGATCTGAACCACCTGGATTGGGACCCAAAAGTGCGCAGGTATCCCTCAGCACCACACTGGAACAGTGTGAGATTTTTTCCAGTGGATGGAGTGCCACTGCCACCAACCCCTGAGTTTTCCTAAAAGTTGGAGGACCTGCTTGCAGAGCTGGATGCAGGTTAATGTTATACGAGGACGGCAATTGCAGGTTAAGGGCCTGCTCAAGGGGCCTAACGGAGTAGGCCACTTCTGGCGTTACTGGATTTGACCCCACCTTATCTGTATAACTGAGTGTTAATTAGGCCAGTTAGTAGTACTAGGTTGTTAAAATGTTAGCCATTATGAATGGAGAAATGACACTTTATTTGCTAATGTACTATGAAAGTGAGGCAACTCAGGCCCTTCTGATTACATCTTGCCTGAAGAAGGGCCGAGTTGCCTCAAAGTTTGCTATGTGCATCTTTTAGTTAGCCATAAAAGGTCATTTTGCTGGCTTTTCTTTAAGGCCAGTTAGAAATAGTCTTACTGCTAGCGTGGACTGTTAGATGTGTTTGTAAATAGGCCTTTTAACAGTGTAAAAGCACAGATGGAGATGCATGGAGATATGTATATTTATTGTGTTACACAAGAAACACTGTACATTGCTGTTCACACCGACAATGTGCTCTCATCTGCTAGCCTTTACAAAACATTTTTCCATTTACTGGGTCTGTATTTGCAGAGCAGTTAAGTCAGTTTTGCTTTTAATTTTTAAGATGTGCCTTTTCTGAATAATTCTTTTGTTAACCTGCAGGCTCTATTGTATGTTTTAAAATAGCAAGTACTAAGTCATTAGTTTACTTGTTTAAGTGCTCAATTCATGTTCAGTGTTGCTGTTTGCTTATTAAAATCTGCTGGGGTTTTGAGTGTCATCTGTGTATTTTCCAAATGGTTTATATTTGCAAGGGTTTACAGTGTAATGTTAAGTAAAAAAAAGACTATTTTTTCCAGGAAACAATATAGAGCAGTCATTTTATATCAGAAAAGATAATTATAAATTTGTAACTACCTCAGCTCTACAGAGGATATAGATAGCCTAAGTCCAAATAGGCAATGAGCAGTATAAAATAATATATTTTCCCCAAACCCTCAGTTACTATATAGAGGCTGTTTTACTTCCATGTCTTCTAATTTACATCCAAACACCCCATTTCTTTTTTTTTTTTTTTTTCGTAGCTAAATCCATGAGAGTTTGTGGACTGCCTGGTGTAAAAATTTGCATACATGTGACATTATATTAGCAGGAAAGTAAAATGCATGTGAACTGTTTTTTGTACTAGTTTTTCTGTTAAGCTGGAATCATTCAATGCATCTTTCTTTGATTTGCAACCTATATGCTGCTATGCAATCAATCAATGTCTCCTGAGTTACATACTGCAAGTGACACAGCCAGGTTTGGAATTTTCACTGACAGTGAGTCTTTTTTAAACATAAAGTCCTATACAGTAGCTGTGTCTGAGTTATTATACTCCCAATGGACTCCTACCCTAGTGACCAATATAGCCAAGATAATGCAACATTAATTAAAGCTCATCTTAGACACTTTTGATAGCAAACAACTCAACAGACATTTTTTTCTATCCCATCTCTTTTTCGTCAGAAGCCTCAAACTGAAACCTTACATTTTAACTATTTAATTTGTGGAAGTATGAAATCTTTTGATATCCCTACCATCTTACATTTCATTTTGGACAGGCTCTACATTTCACCACAGCCATAAATGTATGGTTTAATAAATACTGCAAGGAAGTGATTTCAGCTGGAAACCCTAACCTTGGCAGATAAAGAAGAAAGGTAGTAATGGACTTGTTATGAATGTTATAAAATGATTAGTAGTTCATTTCTATCCACAGAACAACATTTAGCTGTTTATTTCCCGAAAGCACTGATGATAGAACAAGATACTCACAAAGAAACAGTAGTTACAAAGAGATCACAAAAAGACAGTTACTGTATCCCCTGTCTCAGAAAAAAAACTGTAGATGGTTTAAGAGAGAACGCCTAAAACCAATGTTCCCAAATCAGTAAGGTTTGTGAGGATATCATAGTGTTACTGTATGTGTTGTGTGTGTCTCTAACGCAACATTTACCAAGGAGGTGTTTGCTAAAGGATGAACTCGTAGAAAGAGACAATGAGGTTTTACAAAGCTGATTTGTGGATCAGTTTTGAACTGTATTTTGAACTTTTAAGTCAAAACATTTTTGTATAGAAAAAATAGTCCACATACAAAATTGTTATTTGACTTGGAGAGAAACTATTATGTTTAAATGGAGTACTCCATGGTGGAACCAGCTTCCTAATCCAAAGGAAATCTCAAACACACCTCTAGCACTTTTTGCATGGAGATACAAATTATGTATCAGTCAACACCAACCAAGTCACTCAACTACCCAGAAAGGGTAATAGATTCTGCTAATTCTTAGTGCAGCATTGACCTGTGTCAGACATGACATTTCCTCTCCAGAATGGAAACATCTGGACTCTGGCACTGCCCTCCAGTGGTTAAGTCCTATGTAACTTACAGGTAAATGTTTGTTAGTCTTGGCAACAGCAGATCCCAGTTCAGCACACCTGTCACAAAAGGGTTCCTCAGGGCTCTGTCCTCGACCCTCTACTCCTTTGTACCTACAGTGTAGCTTCCATTTGGCCATATTCATTCCTAGCTAAGGACTGGGTTATCATTTTTATGCAGATGATACTCAACTCTGTTTCAATGTTTAAAGTGAAACTTCATCAGGGCTTTCTCAGCTTACAACTTTCCTCAGTGAAATTAAAACCTGATGAAGAAGAATGTTTTAAATTAAACTGCAATAAAACTGAACTCCACAAATTGGCACTAAAGCTCAACTTAAGAAAATATTCTCATATTCAGTCACTTTGATGGTGATCTCATCAGACCTTCTTCTGATGCAAGGAATCTTGGTATAATTTTTGATTCCTTCCTTTCCTACTCTACCCACATAAACCACATTAAGAAACTTTCTTACTTTCACCTCCTGTGAACATATCCTGTGTTTGCAGATTCATCTTGTTTCTAATGCTGAGAAACTTGTCCTTTGTTTATCAATCCTCATCGATTATTGCAACTCCCTACTGGCAGGAGCTGCTTCTAATCTTATATCACAGCTCCAGTTTATTCAAAACTCTGCTGCAAGAGTCCTTACTAACCAACAACAGTGCTTCACCTTCACTGACTCCTGTGTCTTACAGGATTGAGTAAAAATTATATTGATAAACTACAAATCTTTAAATGGTCTCACAGTGGACTACATCAGTGACCTTCCCATTGCTGTTCTCCTGTTCACCAACTTAGGTCCTCTGATTCTGGTAATCTATGGGTGATTGGGCCTTCAGCTGTATAGCACCTCAGACTTTGGAATGACCTCTTGAAATGAATTAGATCAGCTGACTCAATTAATTATTTTAAAAACAACTCAAAACTCATCTGCTCAGGAAAGCTTTTAACTTAACATTCTGCCCCTTCTTTCAGTCTTCCTTTCTTGTCCAGATGCTCAGGAATTCTGTGTGTTATATCACAAATGATACTATTGTTCAGACTTTTCTTTTATCCTTGAATTTAGTATTTTACTCTGGGTTGTTGTTGTATTTATTCTTCTTAAATCTTTGTGTCCTGTATCTATATGCTTTAGAGTTCTATTCAGGAAATATTTGTATCCAATTTTACTTATGCCTGCTGTTTCTTTCTGAGACTCTGTGAAGCACTTTGAGCATGGAAAGGTGCTATATAAATAAAATGTATTATTATTATTATTATTAATAAATAAAGGGACAAAGTGATTTATAGTAAAGCAAAACCAATGTTCTGATAGTTGTGATAACTGAATTTCCATTTTGTTCTAAACTATAAGAGCTCATGTACAATGGAGAAGTGTGTAATGTTATGAGGATGAAAGCAGTACAGCCAAAATTTACAAAAAACACAGATCCTGCACCTATGCCTCCTAAAATGTGTGTCTACTGTAAAAAGTATGGGGCCTTTGTACAGCAGGACTGGAATGTCCAAGCATTTGTGCAGGTGCTTTCAGTACTTTTCTTGCAATTTGAAGTTGACATCTTCTGTTTGGCTGTGGGTGCAGTCTTGTTACAGATTTTTCCAGATATTGAAAAATTTGATCCTTGTGCATAACTTGTTTATAAATGAATGCATTCACAGCAAAATGACAGCATGAGTAATCAGATATTGTTGGCCACTTGTTGATTCGAGGAATGGTAGCATTGGCTTGAAGGTGCTGCATATCCTTTGTCATGTACACTTATGCTAAATATTTAATACTGTTAAAATCTCCCTTGGTAAGCAAGGTAGTCTCTTTTCTTTAGTTGTTTTCTTTGTCATTTATTATCACTCTAGACAAAATTGGAAAAGTGGATGTTATTTCTTGTCAATTTGATTCTGATGAACTTGTAATCATCCTGCCTATGGAAAAAGTTTTAGTGGCTACAATAGTGATCATCCAGAAGATTTCATTATTAGTTACTTCAGAGACTGTGATGACTCTTCATAATGCTCAAGATAAACTCTTTGCTCCAGAGTCCATTAGAGATTAGATTCTATTTAGGTCCCATTGTTTCCCATTTTTGGTCATTCAGGCATAATAGGAACTACAGAGCTGATCTGGTGATTTTTTTTTGTAGGAACACATGCAGTGTGATATAAGATAATTAAATTCTGGCTTGTAAACATTCAATCAAGTCAAGTCAAGCTCAGGTCTTCTGGTTAGTTTTCTTTATTCAATTCCCTCCCACTCATCCCATGGAAAGATGTTATTACAGTCTCAGGGTTTATTACAATCATAGTCATACTAGATTGCTTTCTAAGTGTATAAGGAATTGCTGGATATTTTTATTAAGGAAATATTCCATTTCATTGTATCCCCAAGTCAATAATTTCTGATCATCTGCCTTGTTATTTGTCATTTTGGTGCTACTTCTGTTCCAGAACTGCTTTTCAGTAAAACATCCACTGGTTATCACCCAGAATCTAACTGCCAAACTGAGCAAGTAAATCAAAGTTTCTAGTAGTTTTAAACTGCACAGTAAAATGTTTTTGGATAACAAGAAAATAATTATTTTTTTGCAAAATCTGTCTGTAGTATAATCATTTTCAATTACAATGTGCTACGGTGATCCTATTTGTCAAAACAAGGTATACCTCGCCTCATAGGTCGCTCCAACACAGTAGGCCCTATCACCTCAGGACGCCTCGCCCAAACTCAACTGATTGACTTGCAGCCTACATAGACCCTCTAGGACAAAAGTTTTAAACCCAGAAATATCAAAAAGAAACAGGGAAACACCCTGAAAACCATATGGCCCAATAAAGCAAACAAACTCTTGAATATGTAAAATTTATTCAGAAATTTTAAAAATATTTTAAAATTACATAAAAAAACAAGGTAGGCAAAAATTGGGAAAACCAGATAAGTTTAGTTAAAAGGTAAACTGAAAGCGAACAAAACTCAAAATGAGAAACAAAAGACTACCATTTATTAGAAGTAGGGTCAAAATCAGAAACAATAAATCGTGAAAGCCCAATTCACATCTAATTTCACCTATAGTCTTAAATACCAGGATGATCCAATAACTTTATGCCGGATTCCCACCCAAGCATATAAGAACATACCGATTCTCATGAATTAGCCTCGTGTAAGATCGCCACCTACTCTTTATAAAGAAACCAAAATCGTTTTGCCCCATTTACGCTATTGTGATTGTATAGGAAGCGTTAGAGAGAGAGAGTGGAGAAAGAGCACGAGCAAGCTTGAGATGAGCGCACGTGATCAGCAGAGAAGAGAGAGAGAGAGAGCGAAGTAGCAAGCGAGAGAGAGGAGAGGTGTCAATGCAAACAAGAGAGAGGAGAGCAGCAAGCTAGTAAGCAAGAGAGAGGGAGTGAGCGGCAGCGGAGAGAGGAGAGGAGAGACAGAGTGCGAGTGTCGAAACAAGAGAGAGAGCTGGGCAAGTGCATGAGCCCAACAGAATTACATTTCTCATGTATGACTACACCTAATGCTAATTGAAAAATGTGCGCGGTACACACATAAATACGGTATATATCAACCTAGAAATTATCCTATATTAAACACAAAATGAATAAGCTAAACATTCATCAATCAATAAATACTACAGAAAGCAATCAATACAATTTATATTCATAAAAATAGAAAATTAAAACAAACACACATTTACTTTAGAAATGAACCTCTGATCATAAGTGCTCATAACAGCTGTATCACCACCTGTATGGCTTTAACGTTTATGGCAGAACAGAAGGTAATCCTAGAAACATGAGACATCCGCATGAAGATGAAAGTTTTCCAAGATATTGTCCTAAAATTTAAATTTTTTGAGGTTGTTACCTGTTGATTGGATCTGCCTGATCATTTTAAACTTCATCCTACATTTTATCTTCCACATTAAAACCAATATATTGTAGTCCAAATTGAATAGAAGTTCTACTGCCCTCCTGTGGATGGATGGTAAGAATATGATAAAAGATGCTGCATTCTTCCAACACGGTGCCTCAATGTATTCATTAGTTTATGTAGGCATGACCTGAAACATATTTCTGGTCTAATCTTGAAATTCGTGGCCTCTGATTTTTACTGAGATGCCTGATGGGTGCAATCATAATCTATGCCTTAGTAGAGATATTTTGCCATTTTGTAAATATTTGAACTTAAGCATTATTTTCCAGCATTATTTACAGTTTAAAGTCTATATCTGGATGAATTCATTTTTTCACTGTTTCTTGATGTTTCACACGCCATTTTGTGTTTTCCTTTTTGGATATGATTACACAATTCCTCCTAGAAGCTACAGCTGTTTTGTTGCTAGCAATGACATAGCATTGTGTTATTTTATCATTAAGTTGGCAACATGTCGCATTTTAAAGATTGTAAAATTCTATTCATAATGTCCAAGTTTCTTTACTAAAATACTTTGTACAATAGCAAATATTTAAGGAAAGGATCATACAGCGTTAAGAATCTTTAGTTCTATTTTCAATCTTTGTTAAACTGAACAGAGTGGTAACTCTGAGACTAGGGATCTCACCAGCAGTCGAAGGCTGCCAGTTTGAATCCTGTAAATGTCAGAAGTGATTCCACTCCATGGGCAGTTGAGTAAGGCCCTTAACCTGATTGCTCCATCCTGGGTATGATGTTAACTCACACCCAGCCCTGCAAGCAGGCCTCCAACTTGAGGAAAACTTGGGGATGGTGGCAGAATTGGACCCAGCCACAGTAAAATCACACTGTTCCAGTGTGGTGATGAGGTGTTACCTGCTGCAAGGCTGCACCAGGTTTTAATTTGGGATCCTGTGGTGGTTCATTGTGTGGTGGGTGCTGCTACCAGCCTTCTCCTTCATTTAATATATTTTACTTTGATTATCTTAGTATCTGACTTTGTTTTATGGTTTTTTTTGTTCCAATTCCTGTCCAGTTACTATTTCAGTCCTTCGGGATGAACACACTGCATCTCAGAACACATCAATTCTTTAACAAAGATAATGCAACTACTACAATAATGGTCTATGTAGTTAGAAGACAGATAATTTCTTAGCAGTTTATCTAGAGAAATGCTGAGAAGACCTGCTTCTTTGATCGCAATCGTACATTTGAATGTACAGTGGTACCTTGAGATATGAGTGCCCCCACGAAAGTTTTTGAGATAGCCGTCACTAGGTCGATTTTGCCTTGAGTTACAAGCCAAAATTCGAAATATGAGCCATCAAAGCTTGTCACTGCACATTCAGAGGAACTGATGACAGAGGAGTTTACGGAACTACAGATGCAGCAATACGGAGGTTCTGAGAGATTGGTATCGGGAGGAGTTAACTTTAAAGTGAGATAGGAAGTGTTGGCAATGTGGAAAAAGTTTTAGTTTAAAGAAAAGAAACACCCTGAAAAAGTTAACTGATCATGCAGCGGCGCTTATTTAATGACTTTGCCTAACATTTGACTTATTAAAAGAAGCCCTGAAAAGTTACAACTGACGTGCAGCAGCGCTAGTTAATGAACTTGCCTAACACTTGACTTTATTGAAAGAAACACCTTGAAAAAGCTGAACTGATCGCAGGCGCAGTATTTAATGAACTTGTCTAACTCATTTCAGAAACATTTAAGGAGGACTAAACAAAGCTCTTGGAACAGGTTTCTATTGAAACTCCCTGCAAATGAAAGTGACAAAAGCATGGCAAAAAGAAAAACTAGTGAAGAAGAAGATTAAGTTAAGCAAAAGTGAAGTGAAAAAAAACCATTACAATAAGCTAACGAGCTTCACCAACATCTCTTTATTTCATTAGATTCTCTTTTATGTATTAGGTTTTATTTTGTTTGTATACAATATTTGTTCATTATAAGTATTTTTCATATGTTAAAAACATTTAACAAAAATTGGGTGGTTTTGGGGTTGGCACAATTAATCTCATTTCAATTAATTTCAATGGAAAATTGATTTGAGATATGAGTTTGACAAGCTCGGTCACGGCATGAATTAAACTCGTATCTCAAGGTATCACTGTATAGGTCTTTCTAGGTTCTAAGGTTAAAACATGTTACACATGTAAAGGCATACGTAGATCTTGTTTTGTCATATGGTTTAGATCTGTTCATTGGATATACAACACGGTATATCAGACCATTTTGCGGTTTTGTTTACTGTCACGCTGCATTCTCCCACGTTAAACCCCGGGCACCTGCTCACTGCGCGCTGGCATTAACTCTTCAACTGCCGCCGATTCTCTACTGTTTTAACGCATTCGAGCTCTGTACCAGTGCGCATATCGTGGTGATCTCAACACGGATGAACTGTTTGAACTGTTTAACTCTACATGTTCTAGTATTCTGACTCAGTAGCTCTATGAGGATTAAACGCCTCCAAACCAGTGACTGAACCGTGGTTGAATGAGACCACACGCGCTCTCAGACGCTCTTGTAGGCGAGCTGAGAGAAAGTGGAAGAAGGACACCTTCAAGTCTCACTGGACATCTTTAAAAGCAGTCTTCAGGACTATCAGGGAGCAGTTAGGACAGCGAAATCACAACACTTTTCAGAGGTTGTGTCAAATAACAGTCAAAACCACATGTTCTTTTAATACTCTGAATAATTTAATTAATCCTTCAGATTCTGCTGTTATTGAACCTTCACCTAGACTCTGTGAGCAATTTCTAACTTTTTAAAGATAAAATTGCAAATATCAGATATGTACCATCAACCACGGGTTTAGACCCCTCTACTCGTTTATATGCCAAGCTGTCTTTCATCAGTTTGAACCAGTCTCTCTCTCCACCTTAAGTGAAATAGTTAAGCATCTGCGGCCATCCTGTTGTCTTCTTGACACCATTCCATCAGCCCTTGTAAGGATGTGTTTAGTTCCATCGCCACATGTTGTTGACCTAATTAATTCATCTTTGATGTCTGGCTGTAGTTCCAGCTGCGTTTAAACATGCTGTAGTACAACGCTGATCAAAAGAACAACCTGGATCACTCAGTTCTCTAACTTTAGGCTCATTTCTAAACTCCTTTTTATCAAAAGTTTTAGAAAAGGTTGTTTATAACCAATTACAGGCATATCTTGATTTAACGGGATTTCTGAAAAATTTCAGTCTGGTTTTAAGCCACACACAGCACTGAAACTGCTCTCCTAAGAGTGCTTAACGATTTGCTTTTAGCTGCTGACTCTGGTAATTCTGCCATTCTGGTTTTATTGGATCTGACTGCAGCGCTTGATACAGTAGACCATAGTATCTTGCTGTCACGCCTTTGAGACGTGTTGGAATTAAAGGTTCTGTTCTTAAATGCTTCCAATCTTATTTGTCAGGCAGGAGCTTCTCAGTCCATTTAGGGAAGTACTCATCTTCAGTGTCTTCTCTGGCTGTGGGATACCCCAGGGTTCCATTTTGGGGCCAATCCTCTTTCATTGTACATGCTTCCATTGGGGTCTATTTTTAGAAAGCATAAAATCGCCTTCCACTGCTTTTTGATGATCTTCAAATCTATCTATCTATTCAGCAAATAGTCACCCAGCTATTCAGACCTTGTTGAACTGTTCCAGATGTTCAAACATGGTTGAGATAAACTTTCTCAGTCTGAACAAAAGCAAAACTGAAATTATTGCTTTTGGAAAGTCCAATGTCCCTCAGCTGGTACGCATAGTAGTTATTGGAACTCTGCATCTTTTTCTCATCAGTCTGCCAGAAATTTGGGTAATTTTGACTCTGCTTTTAAGTTGGATAAACAGATCAGCGCAGTTGTAAGGTCCAGCTTTTTCAACTTAGACTACTTGTAAAATCAAGCACTACATTCCTCATGAACAGTTTGAGACAGTAATTCATGCTTTGTTACATCACGCCTTGACTACTGTAACTCATTATACATAGGTCTCAGTCAGGCACAAATTCAGAGGCTTGCAAGCACGTTCAAAATGCAGCAGCCCGCCTTCTGACAGGGAAGAAAAAGCATGACCATATAACGCTTCATACTGGCCTCCTTCACTGGCTTCCTGTTCATTTCAGGATCCAGTTTAAAATATTACTGCTTGTTTTAAAAGCTTAAATGACTTGGCACCTGTCTACTTGTCGGAGCTTCTGTTCCGTATTCTTCTGTCAGAACCTTGCGATTCTCTGATCTTCAGTTACCCATATCCCCAGAATAAAGCTTAAAACCAGAGGAGGCAGAGCATTTTCGTAATAGCCCCCAGTTTGTGGAACAGCCTCCCTTGCAGTTGAGGCGCCCAGAATCTTACCTGCTTTAAAACCCTGCTTAAGACACATCTGTTTTCATGTGCATTTAATTCCTCTTTGATTTTATGTAGTTGGTTTCATCTTATTTATTATTATTATTATTATTATTATTATTATTATTACTTATTTTGTTTTGATTTTATTGATCGGTATAGTATAGTAGTGTAATGTATATTGAGTATATATGCTGTGTAGTACCTGCTAACCTTTTTGTCTTTTAGTTGTACAGCACTTTGGTCAATGAAAGCTGTTTAAAGGTGCTTAATAAATAAATAAATAAAAGTGGGCAAAGTAATATATTATCACGCTTGGGTCAGAGAGTTGCACATATACACAGGAGATTCTAGAGACAGAAACTTTATTCAAA
The DNA here is from genome assembly GCF_016835505.1 of Polypterus senegalus. NCBI lineage: Eukaryota > Metazoa > Chordata > Cladistia > Polypteriformes > Polypteridae > Polypterus > Polypterus senegalus. The sequence continues at coordinate 10,122 of NW_024386371.1, read as the reverse complement.
CACTTCAAACTAACATAATTTCTTTCAGGAGTGATTCAAGGTCCATGTCCAGAGGGCACAGCTCCGCTCTCAATTAAAAGAATAGAAAATCTTCCTTCATAGGGGTGCCCTTGGGAGCAGGAGCCCAACAGGAGCAAAGGATGTCTGCAGGACATGAGAACAAGGCAGTGAGACAAAAGGGCAGCTGCTGTCAGGCTTTAAACATTCAAGCAACCGCATAAGATGCAGATTATACTGGCACGGAAACAGCATCAGGCCAGCAGCTGATTTAGCAAAGAGGAGGTAAATAAACTGTATTTGTTTCCAATTGAATCACCGCTTAAGAGGGTGTTTTGGAGGAGTGACCACGTCTCCTTATATTGAAAGGAGGGGTTTAAATTTGTCTTTACTTAGTCATCTTAATTCTTCAAGATATGACTTTTGTTGCTATACTTTTTCTAACATTAAGGCCCTTCCCAATCAACTAGTTCCTGCTGAGCACAAAAGTAAATACCATAAAGCTAGGGACAAAAAGAACCTAAATCCTTTTACAAGAAAAATGGCTGCTATGATGTCATACACTTAGACAACAACCACATCCCCTTCCTATGACGGGAACATCTGCTGTGTAATGTTACACTTTTCTGGATTGCAGAAATCAAAAATAAATTATCAGCAAAACACAGATAAGAGAAAAGAAAGAATTAAACGATAATATCACACACAACAGTGTAAAATACTTCAACAGGCTGCAGAATTTCACAATATGCACAAAGTGTGATGTTTTCCTTTCTCCTAGCCTCCTTTGTCTCTTTTATAAAAGTTTTTGAGCAGTAGTGTTTGAGGTTCTACAGCCAGTTTAAAAGCATTTTAGACTATCTTTAGGTAATTCAGATGCTTAACTTTGATAGGTTCCATTTTTGAAAATGATGGTCCTTATAGAATTCTCAAATAAAGCCACTTGTGAGCATACATTGGCAGAGCGTGCTTTAGGATCCATAGCCAGCTATAAGAGATGGTAATCCAGAATATGAAGAAAGGAGAAGCATGTATTACCTAGTGTAGGTAAGGATGGTTAGAGAAGCCATGCACTTGAAGCAGGCTTACTTTAGACCTGAGCAATCGAATGCAGACCTCCAGAAGGTGCAGTATAGAACTGGGTCTATGAGTGCACATTGACACTTACTTCTGCTTGTGTTCTGGCTTTGTGGGTTTCTTTGCTAAAGTGCTGTGCTGTTCTTTTGTGTTCGTTATGAGTTTTTCTTGGTTCATGAAACCTTTTGTTTTTTCTCTTTTACTAAGGTTAATGTTAAGGACATATAAAGAATTATTACAAATCATCAATGTTCACTTTATAGTTTCTCTGTCTCTATAATACTTGAAGACTGATGAAGACTAATGAAAGTGATAATTCATTAAAATTACAATATGAAAACATTAGCTTTTATAAACAAAAAGGTCTTTGATAACCCTGATCATACCCCACTGCCCAGATAAAATGATAAATCAGGAAGCAAACAACAGAAAAGTCTAAAATCTAAAGATTATTCTAGAGACTGAACTCAACAACCTAGATTCATGAAACACTGCCGCATTTTGTGGAACAGCTGGTTGAATTCCCCATTAAGTAACTTTTATTGTTCAAATTCAGAACATATACACCCTACGCCAATGCAAGGTAGAATCTGAAATAGGTTCTTTCAGTGATGTAAATTAGGTACTGAGTTGGATAATAACAATAGCAATCACATCAACATGACTCACTCAGTATAGATAGGTTTATCCAGGATAATATACATTGACTCAATAAAGACATATCACAAATTCATAAGAAGCTGATCTGAATTTTGCATGTCAGTCAACAGATGATGTAAAACGCATTACGCCTACATTTTAAAATGAGTGAATTTAGAAGACTTAAGTGATTTGCTGTTAAACCGTGACATATATACAGTGCTTTCAAATCTGTAAGCCCAGCAGGTCACTCAGCATGTTTGATACTCCATTAGCAGTAAAGTATCTATTTGGGGTCAAAGGACTGATTCCATGGAAAACATGGACCACAAAAAGTGTCTCTTTTGCAGTTGTAAAAAGGAAATAAATCTTGGTGCGGTCAAAGCTGTCACTGCTAATTAATTGACAGCCTTATTCCAATTTTCACATGTTAGCACAAAACTAATGTCTTGGTGCAAATTTCCCACAACATATATAATTTATTAGCTGTGTGGTTTGAGTAACACCTGGTGTTATATTATATACTCTCTCTGGTTATTTTTATATATTTTAAGCCCTTATAAATTCTCCCTCACTCTTATAAACATTTCCAGCGAGTCATACAGCATAAACCCTTTATATTCTCTTAGATATAGGTAAGATTTGATGAAATTACAGTATGTATGTAAACACACTGTTTATATACAGTAAAACCTAAATGTCATTTTAAAGATATCGAGCGTCTCCGATATCACATATGTTACAGTCATTATGATAGACAGGCCACCAGCAATAATACTACAATGCAAGAAAACTGCATACAAAGTAAAATGTGTACATTACATCTAAACATATGTACATGTACTAAGTACGTAGAAAATTAGTTATGGTACTCACCAATTGACACGACGACTTGTCCAATAATGCTACAGCTCTTCTAAAGGAGCCTCTTTAGGCGACTGTGTAGCACTACTGTTGTCGCCTGAGTTTCTTCTTCCACTGAAGGCGAATAGGCGGTGTTTTGCGGGTAAGGAACATCGTGTTAGGCAGTTGCTGGTGCTGCTTTTCATTTGTGTAAGGAGATTTTATACACGCCCATGGCGTCGTCAAGATTATTTCTAAATTGTAAAGAACAAATCATTTGCGGTCTCATTCTTCAACCAATATCTGAGAATCTTTTGCCATTCGGAATGGTCACGGACGCCAAGAGTTAGGCGGCATCTTCTTCCTGTGCTGGGTCCTTGTTCCTTATCTTCTCGCCACTAATTTGGTCATCTTGGCCAAATCTTCGCGCTCAGCGCCTCGGAGTGGGCATCGAGCAGCCATTGATGAAACTTAACTGCATACACAGCAAAACACATTGATGCTGAATGAGGGAGAAGAGATTTCCTGGTTAACGTAAAGTGGAATTGAATTTGTGCTCTTGTTGCTGAGCCAATCAGCACCCAGGAATTCTAACCGCATGATCTGATTGCAGCTTCTCAGCCATCCGCCAATAGCGTCCCTTGTATGAAATCAACTGGGCAAATCAACTGAGGAAGCATGTACCAGAAGTAAAGAGCAATTGTCCGAGAAACCCACGTAACCAGTGAAAAATCTGCGATATATATTTACATATGCTTACATATAAAACCTGATAGAGTGAAGCTGCGCAAGTGCAAAGCAATATAGCTAGGATTACTGTATGTGTATATATATATATATATATTGTGGAGCCCCCGACACGAGACAGGCGACATGTTGTTTGTCACCACCACACGCTTTTTATTTACAATATTTACAAATATACATGTCACTCAGACAACAATAAAGTCCAGTAACACTCAAAACCCTAAACACACACAGTCCTGGCCTCACAATGCCTTTCTTCGGCCGCTCTCCACACTCTCTCTCGCCCATCTTCCACCACTCCAGCCTTGAATGAAGGAAGACGCCCCTTTATATTCTCCCGATGAGTTCCAGGTGATTCCCGACACCTTCATTGGCCACGCCCCAGCGGGCAGAAGTGTCGGCTGTTCTCCTGGCAGCTCTCCGACGCCTTTAATTTTCTCCCCAGCACTCCTGGTGTGGCGGAAGTGCTGAGAACAGGTCCCTCAAGGCATGGGCCCTGCATGACTGGGTGGGCCCACATGCCCTCAACCCATGGCCCCAGAGCAACCAGGAAGGCAGCCCCACGCGATCCAGGGTGGGCAGACCCACATCCGTCCTCACGGCGCCCGCCAGGTTGTTGCCCTGACATCTGACCTACAACTTACGCAATGAAGCCGCAGATGTGACAATGCTCTCATTAACTGCCGTTCTGTCATCTTTGGCCTGGGGATGCTGCAAGCAGTGGCTGGAGAGGGCGATCGCTGCCCGCAGTCACCTGGGCCACAACTATCGCTATGTGCAGGAAAGAGCTACCGGGCGGTTCGATGTCCGCCCACTATCCCGCGCGCAGCTACTGCTCCTGACTAGATGCAGGCTGGATGGAACGGTGGAGCATTTCAATGCCCGCCACTACACACTGTTGCCCTGTTTTGGTGGGCGGCTGGTAATGCTGCAAGCTGACCGTTGTGGCTGAACGGAGGCCATTCAGGGTGAACAGGGCAGTGGGAGGGTAGCATTGTAATGTGCTCGGTGGCTGCCTGTTGAATGGGGGCAGTGGTGGGCATTCACTACACGCCTTTGGCCGACTGTGCTCATTCTCGGGGTGGACGAGCTGCAAACTGTAATGGAGGTGACTGTGTGGTGGGTGGTGAACCCTCGTACTCCCATTCAATCTCAATAGCAGGCCTGTTTGTACTGTTACATACGTACATAGCAGTAAGTTGTCTCTTGTCAGCTACCAGACGGTTGACGAGGATGCTCTGCCTGCTGTGATAGCGTACAGTGCTAGCAGAAGAGCTCATCTTAACCTTTTGTTTTCACTCTTCAAGAATGTCTCCTGAAACACAAATCCGATGCAAGTGCTGGTAATACAGTAAAAGAGAAAATCCATCACCATTGAAAATAAAGTAGAAATAATAAAAAGTCGAGAGAGGTGAAACTCCATCATTCATTGGATTAGCTCTTGGTTAGAGTTGGTCAACAATAGCATTTATTAAAATAATATACCTGTTCCGACTTACATACGAATTCAACTTATGTACAAACCTACAGCCCCTATCTCGACATAACCCAGGGACTGCCTGTAGGTATATATATATATATATATATATATATATATATATTGTAAATAAAAAAGGACGAGAGACAGTAGCAAGGGTTGGGGTTTTTCCGCCCGTGATATTGTACAGACAAAAAAAACAGGTCAAAATTATAAACCAAACAGTTCATATCGCGGCGCCGACTCCTGGCGTCGCGCCATTTTATTGGGAGGAGGCGAAGTGGAGGAATATGGGAAGGAGCAGGGAGGATGGGAAGGGTGGCGCCAGGGCAAGATGGCGGAGGAAGGGCGGAAGTATCGCACTGCGGTCATCGATGCCTATGTGTCAGGACGGTCTTTTTCTATGAGGAAGCAGAGGAGAAAGTTAATACCCCACCATTCCCTGGCGCGAGTGGTTTCAGGTGCTGTCGAATCAATCCGCGCCTCCTACGCAGGCGCGTGACACGATCCCCTTAGCCCAGGACCGTCCAGGTCGGGCGGACTCTAACCGAGAGGTCGTGAATCTGAGAGGGCATCGGCATTGGCCTGAAGGGTGCCCCGCCGATAAGTGACAGTGAACTTATACGGCTGTGGGAAGTCCAGGAACCACCTGGTGACCTGGATTCGATTCTTTGTGCAGGGACATCCACTGAAGTGCAGCGTGATCAGTCACCAGAGCGAATTCACACCCAGCAGGTAGTAGCGAGGTGGGTCACTGCCCTAAGGCCAAGGCCTCCTCTCCACTGCCGCTGCACGGGTCTCCCGGTCCATCAGTTTCCGCTAAGGTACATCACAGGGTGCTCGACACCATCGACGCTTTGGCTCAGCACGGCACCCAGGCCTGTGTCCGGCCGGTCGGAGAATAAACGGAGCCCAAAATCGGGCGACCGTAACACAGGTGCCGACGTTAGGCCTTTTAGGTCACTGAACGCGTGTTCTGCTTGTCGGTCCACACCACGTATAGGGAGCGCCTTTTGTCAGGTCAGTCAAGGGTGCTGCTCTTCGAGAAACGGGAACAAACCGGCGGTAGTCCTAAGCCCAAAGCCTGCACCTGTTTCTGGTACTCGGACGGGCCATTCTAAGATGTCTTTAACTTTGGGAGCTCTGTGGCCGCACCTGTCCTTGTCCCACGAGGTAGCCTAAATATTTGGCCTCTTTTAACCCAAAAAAACACTTCCGGGGGTTTATGCGGAGGCCGGCTTTTAGCCAGTGTTCGGAGGACAGCTGCGACCTGCAGTAGATGCTCCTCCCAGGTGCGGAATAGATGACCACGCATCCAGGTAGGCGGCGCTTATAGGACTGGTGAGGCTTCAGCACTCTATCTACCAGACGTTGAGGTCGCCGGGCCCTCGCAGCCCAAATGGGAGGACCTTGTACTGCCAGTGCCCGCTAGGGGTGCTAAAGGCCGCTTTCTCCTTTGCGGATGCCGTTAAAGGAATTTGCCAATACCCTTTGTCATGTCAAGGGTAGTCAGATATCGAGCCGACCAGCCGCTCAAGGAGGTCGCACGCGGGGCATGGGTAGGCATCGAACTTGGAGATCTGATTCAGACGCCTAAAGTCATTACAGAACCTCCAGGAGCCGCTGGCTTGGAGCACGAGGACAATAGGGCTGGACCAGGGACTATGGCTCTTTCAATTATGTCCATGTCCAACATACGCTTTCACCTCAGTTCGACCTCTGCGTTTTGCCTCCGAGTCGTAGGGCCTCTCCCGGACGACACCGGCCGTGACTATATCGTGCTCAATCAGCGCTCCGGCCGGGTGACTCGCCACTACCTCGGGATGGCTCGGAGTGTTTGGCTAACCCTGCCGCTGCTTGGGGGTCAGCTCTTCACGAGGTTAGGGCAGTTGTGCTTGCGAAAGGGAGAGTGACCTCACGGAGCTGGGAGCTCCTCTCTTCTCCAGGGCTTTAACAGGTTGACATGATAGATCCTCTCACTCGTCGCGATTGCTGTTTTACCAAATAGTCGACGCAGTCCTTTTCTCTCTTTAACCTCGTAGTGCCCTTGCCAGTGAGCGAGCAGTTTCGAGTGGGAGGTCGGGATCGAGCACCATAACTCAGTCCCCGGCGAACTCCTGAGGACGAGTTGCGGTTGTAACACCGGGCCTGCGCTGCTTGCGCACGAGTCACGTGCTCTTTAGAGGGCCTGATCTTTGTGAGTCGGTCGCGCAGAGTTGCGCCTCATCTAAATATTAGAGGAGGGAAGAGCCTCGCCTCCCAGCCTTCTTTAGATGTCGAGGATTCCCCGGGTTGTCAGATAGTAATTCAAAGGGAGAAGCCCAGAGGCCTGGGTACCTCCCGGTAGGCAAAAGCACGAGCGGAGGAGCTGGTCCCAGTTCCGCCGTCCGCGCTGACTACCTTGCGGAGCATCTGCTTGCCGCTGATTAAATCGTTGACCAACCCGTCAGTTTGCGGGTGATAGACTGACGCTTTCAGGTGCTTTATCTGCGTAATTTGGCCACCTCCTGAACGTATCCGAAGTGAAGGGCGTACCCTGGTCCGTGAGGACCTCCTTGGTATGCCCACGGGAAAACAAGTTAACCAGTTCCGCGTGCGATGCTTTTAGTATTAGCGGAGCGCAGGGGAACCGCCTCTGGTACCGGGTGGCATAGTCCACCATGACTAGGATATACTTGTGGCCACGGGTTGAGGGCTCCCAGGTCCCACCAAATCGACCCTATCCTTTCAAAGGGATGTCCACGAGGGAATAGGGACTAGAGACACGGTCCCTCCTAGGAATCTGGCGGGTCTGGCACTCGGACAGGATTGACAGAAGCGCCGGACCCTCATTGATCCCAGGCCAGTAAAAGCGGAGCTTAATCCTCTCCAGTGTTTTTTCGGCCCCGAGGTGGGCGCCTAGGAGGTGAGCATGTGCCAACTCGCATATCTCCCGCCGGAAGGTAGCGAATTAGCAACAACTTCCGCACCTCGCCTCATGGGTAGCCACCGGTACAACAGATCATTCTCAAGGACAAAGAAGGTTCCCCGGTGTGGATCCGTCCGCTGTCGAGCTGTTAGGCAGAACAATTGGTCATTCCGGGCAAAGCGAGGGAGTCATCATTCCACTGCTCCCTCTTAAAGGAGGCCGGCGTGGACCGAAATTGATGGTCCAGGCCGCCAGAGGGCTTGGGGCCTGGGCCCGGGAGAGTTCCTGGCTAGTCCCTTCTCCGGCGGAATCTTCCGGGTCAAGGTCCGTAGCCACGGAAAGGTCCCCCGAGACACCAGCGCCCATAGGGCCTGCCCTTGTGCACGGCGTGGAGGCCGCGGAGGGTTGCCTTTTCCCTCGACAAGATCCAACGAGCCGAGCGGCGCATGGCTTCCGCTGATTCTTTTAGACAGTCTTGTCCCAGGATCACTGGGAAGGGGTCAGGTAACACAGCTGACCGTCATTTGGATTGGTTCCCCCTTCCAGGTAAGATAGCAGTGAGCGGAACGATATGACCTAGTCCCCCCATGTACACAGGTAACCAACAATGCTGCTTTAACCACTGTTGCGGTAAGACGAAACGGCGAGCAACAATGGTAATGTTGCTGCCGGAATCAAACAAAGCCACCACGGCGTGCCCATTTAGCAACACCACTCCGTGATTCGACTCGCCAAGGGATGCGCGGGTACAATACCTCTCGCTGATGTCCAGCTGCAGTCCATAGGCTCCGGGCGATGTGATGGGGGCAGTTTGGCAGCAGGTGGCGGTCTCGCCACCCTGAAACAGGCGCGGACCGGCCTCTCTTGTCCTGGCTGGCCTTCTGCGCGCTCCGAGGGGCTCGGGTGGCCGCCCGCCCCGCCGGTTCCCGCGAGCAGGCTTTTCTGACCCCAAGTCGGAGGACCGCCAACTGACGCCCAGGACGCCGAGGAGGCCCGACATGTTTTGATAGGCGTGCCCCGGACCTGCTGGGCAGGGAACTGGGCATTGCATGACCAGGCCTTCCAGGCCACCCGCTCGACCACTTTCCGCCTGCGCCTCGGCTCGAGCCAGCGGCCCATCTTGCCCCAGAACTCGAACGCCTGGGCCGAAGGGCCGGTCAAAGACCCAGTTCCGCCATTCGCCCTGCTGGCCCGGCTAATCGTAGGCGGCCAATATTCGGGCTTGAGGAGGTCGTGAATAGCGGCCTCCTCCTCAGGGAGGTTCATAATAGCCCGCGCTGGGTCCTTCAGGTATGGCGCCAAGATGGACGCCCACCTGACCGCTGCCACTGCTCCGGTGGCCGCCTCTCAAACATGCCCAGGTAGGCATCGACGCCCCCGGCGGGCCCATCGGTACCATAGAGAGGCGGCTGCCTGGGCGGGTCTGTCTCGCCCGCTGGGCTTCCACTAACCTGGCCCGTGGCCTCCAGCTCCCGGTTGGTAGCCTGCGCTTGCTGCAGGGCCTGGAGCTGGGCGTTCATTCCCTGCAGCACGGTAGTTCAGGTCCTGTCCCTCCGTCATTCGGGATTTCTGTATCCTGCGCTCACGCCACTTGTAAAGGACCAGAGAGACAGTAGCAAGGGTTGGGTTTTTCCGGCCCCAGTATATTGTACAGACAAAAAAACAGGTCAAAATTATAAACCAAACAGTTCATATGCGCGCGACTCCGCGTCGCGGCCATTTTATTGGGGAGGAGCCGGAAGTGGAGGAATGTCGGGAAGGACCGCAAGGGAGGATGGGAAGGGTGACGTCAGGGCAAGATGGCGGAGGAAGGCGGGAAGTATCGCACGCGGTCATCGATGCCTATGGTGCAGGACGGCTTTTTTCCTATGAGGAAGCAGAGGAGAAAGTTAATACCCCAATTCTGGCGGCGAGTGGTTTCCCAGGTGCTGTCGAATCAATCCGCTGCCTCCTACTCAGTGGTGACAAATAATATATATATATATATATATATATATATATATATATATATATATATATATAGTAATAAACTAGAATCTTCCACAATAAGAAAAAGAGTTGGGGACCGTCCCCATACAATAAATGCAAAAAAGGCAAAATTATGATTAAAATACTTTACAGCAATTGAACAATGGTACATGACAAAGGTGACTTTTTATACAGTGAAAAAAATGGCTGACGGGAATGAGTTGGCAGAAGATGACATCATAACTGTCAGATGGAAGTGACATCATTATCAGGAACTGGAAGTGACATCATCATAAAGAGTCAGAGACGGAAGTGACGTTTGGAAGCCATCTTGGGAAGTGTGGAAGGCGAGTTATTTTTCTTGTTTTTGTTTGATGACAGAGAGAGGAGTTAGTGCCACATATCAACCCCTTGTCTCGAAATATTTTACTCACGCAGGGTTTGTTGATGCCCTTTAAGTGCGGGT
>NW_024386370.1:0-17290 GCF_016835505.1 Polypterus senegalus | reverse complement strand
CTGACTCCCAGTACAAACCTTTTCTTCCATTTGCCAACCCTTTCCTGAACTCTGATGATGCAGAAGTCTTATTATTAATGTGCACATTTTATGTGCAAAGGGGGGAACTGAGGAAGAGAAAACATTATTATTTAACTCACAGATATCAAGGACTATGTTTTGAGTTGATCATGCTGCAGAGAGCTATATGATTTATTCCTCATTTATGCAGAAAAGGAGTTGGGCTGTGTGCACAGCATTAAGGGACTAACTTTTATCATTTATAGGAAAGGCTGACCTCTGATACTATCAGAGGACCCAGTGAAGAATGTAAGATCTTAATGGACTATAAGAATATTTAAATTGATTCTAAGTGTGTATAATTAGAAGGGTGTATTCCTTGGGAATGCAAATGGCTGTTTGTTTCATGTTTTAGGACATTCCAGTATGTCATAAATTAAGATTTAACCTTAAGCTATGTATAACCTCAGAATGAACTGCTAGGGTTTTTTCCTTTTCTAGGATATAAAAGAGAGAACAGGTTTACTTTAGATATTCTGCTAAAACCCAAATCAGTCGACTGAGTTGGAAAGAGGCAGTCTCACATTCTCTCTACTCACCAAGAATTAAGAATAAAGAAATTATTTTTACTTTAATTGGGTTTGAGTTCTTCTGTTGTTTCCGACTTCAGCGCTCACATGTGCTAGAGAGTTCACTACAAAAGCACTTTTTATTCAAATTAATTTTGAGTCCAGCTACTTCTTGAGATTCTGCTAGTGCATTGAGGACTGCTGGTATGACTGCTGAGTACACTCGCCAACCCCCCTTGAATGCACTACGTGCCATCCACTTCACGACTCTGCCGCTTATGTTGTGAAGAAGGGGTCTGAACGCACCCCATGGAGATGCAGTCGCTCCTCCGAAACCCTCTTAAATGGTGATACAATGGGAAACAAATGCAGTTTTTTTTTACATTCTCTTTGCTCAATCAGCTGCTGGCTTGCTGCTGCTGCCATGCCGCGTGATCTGCATCTTGCATGGAGCTTCGAACATTTAAAAGCCTGTACAGCAACTGTCCTACTCTGTGTCTTTTATTTGCAGCCCTGGCCGTGGTTAAATCTTTTGGCTCAAACTCTCATCTCAATGGACGGAGTTCTTGATATTTTTTAGTTTAGAATTTAAAAACGGAATAAGAATCTGAAAATCTAACAGCATCACATTAAAGTTTGATTAATTATGAAAAGAATGATACCAAACATATATTATGTAGGTTTTAGAATAAGCCCGATTTAAAGCGTGACAAAAAACGTCACATAAAAAAAGTCACATAAAATAGTTGCACATTTAGGCTTAGGATTTTATATATAGAATCCAGTAGATTTTCTGTTCATGTCCTTCTCTGGTAATTCCTTTTATCTCTGATACATTTCGAAAGGGAATGGCCAATATCTCAATGACTATTGCAATGAGTAATGGTGGTAAGGCATCCTTGTTGAGTCCCACATTCTACTGTACAGTCAACCCTCGCTTATCGCGTTAATCCGTCCAGACCATATGTTTGTATGGTTATTTTTATACATTTTAAGCCCTTATAAAACTCTCCCACACTGTTAACATTATTAGAGCCCTCTAGACATGAAATAACACCCTTTAATCAAACGTTTAAACTGTGCTTCATTACAAGACAGAGATGGCAGTTCTTTCTCACAATTAAAAGAATGCAAACATATCTTATCTTCAAAGGAGCAGCACTCGCTAAGAAAAGCAAACAATCAAAAAATCAATACGTACTTTTAAGTATACAGAAGCACCACGATAAAGCGGCATTTTGTAGAGGAGCGTCCTATCTTCTAGGCAAACAGCCACTGTGTAAACAGCCCCCTCTGCTCACACCCCTCTGTCAGGCAGAGAGAGACAGCGAGAAGCAAACAAAACATGCCACGCTGGAAGCATATCGTTAGCATTGAGGAGTTTTAGTTAATATGTAATACATGCTCTGATTGGGTAGCTTCTAAGCCATCCGCCAATAGCGTCTCTTGTATGAAATCAACTGGGCAATCAAACTGAGGAAGCATGTAACCTAAATTAAAAGACCCATTGTCCGCAGAAAGCGCTAACCAGCTTAAAAATCTGTGATATATATTTAGATGTGCTTACATTTAAAATCCGCGATAGAGTGAAGCCACGAAAGTCGAAGCGCGATATAGCGAGGGATTACTGTACTTCGAAGTAGTTTTAATAATGTTGTTAATACAAACATAAGATTCTGGACTGGTATAAAGTAGTTTGATCCATGCAAACCCAAATTTATGCAATCTGGTGAATAAGTAGTCCCATTTAACCATGCCAAATGCTTTTTCTGCATCCAAAGATAATAAGATCTTGGGTGTGTTAGATTTTATGGGTGAGTATATAACATTATATAGACATCAAAGAATAGAAGCTGCAGTATCTGCCTTTAATAAATCCGGTTTGGTCTTGTGATATTACAACAGGAAGCATTTTCTCAATCCTTTTAATTAAAACTTCGGAGAGTATCTTCACATCTTTACTCAGAAGTGACATAGGTCTGCATGATGCACATTGCATCCTTTTTTTTCTTTGGAAAAATGGTAATCAATGTTTGGAGAAAAGTTAGGGATATAACGTTGTCGTCTCTAGCTTCTATAAATGTTGCAAATAGTTGTAGAGCCAACTTATTTTAAAAAAATTGTATACAATTCCACTGGGTATCCATCAGGAATATTTGTGAAAACTAAACAAAATCGAACATTCAATCGATATATACAAAGTCATTATAACCAAGAGCAAACAATAGAAAAATATAGAAAAATTAAAAACATTGAAAAATTAGAAAACAGTGTGAGCTAACTAAATAAACCGATCAGCCCCACTTGTTTACAATGATTCTCAAAAAGAACATAACATGCAGCCTAGATAGGCATCACATCAAAAGAAACTGAACAAAGTTGTTACTGGATTCATCACTTATTTATATGATGCAGGGTGCAAACCTCTTCTTTTGGGCATAACAAACCATTATTGGACATAAAATATATGTAATAAGACACAAAATAAGTGAAAAATAGCAATTAAGCATTAACCTTTAAAAAACAGTAAATATATCTATTGTACAGTATGAGGACAGGGGCTAATAAGAGTAGATATACTTTTTAAAGGTCACTGTGCTATGCAACATATGGGACCTTCCTCAAAATCTATGTTTATACCTGCTGGTCCTGTCAGTTCATAAATTGACACATTTGACTGTTTAGTTATTATAGTTGTAGATAATATGGAAAGTATCAAACACAATCATGTCAGGTCGAGGAGCATGCACTGGTACACTGGCACTAATTTTTCTACAACTGATCGCCTACTAAACCCAGGTAGCTCAAAGGAATGCCTCCTAAGTGCTTCCAGTGAAACCTGTGAGGCTGTCGCTGTATTTTTCAATCAAAAAATTAATATTAGAAATAACATAGTATATCCCTCCAACACTAAGGATCCTCCTAAACCCCAGCATCCTGTTATAAACAAATTAAACTCTTTCACTATGATAGATTTACCTGATTTAAAGAAAATAATCTCTCAATTAAAACCTTCCACCTGCATCCTTGACCCGATACCAACAAGGTTTTTCAAAGAAATATCAGGCGCGCTAATTGATAATGTTCTTGACATAGTAAATTCGTCACTAGATACTGGGGTCTTCCCAGACTGTCTTAAGACTGCTGTAGTTAAACCCCTTCTTAAGAAACATAATCTCGACCCCTCAGCTCTTGAAAATTTTAGACCCATCTCTAACCTGCCTTTCTTAAGTAAAGTTCTGGAGAAGGCAGTCATTATGCAGTTAAATGACCATCTCAATAAACATGCTATTCTTGATTAATTTCAGTCGGGTTTTAGAACAAATCACAGCACAGAAACTGCACTTGTTAAAGTAGTAAATGACTTGCGGGTAAATGCAGACAGAGGCCATTTATCTGTTCTCATCCTCTTAGATCTGAGTGCTGCATTTGACACCATTGATCACAACATTCTTAGAAATCGCCTTAGTCAATGGGTGGGCCTCTCTGGCAGTGTCTTAAATTGGTTTGAATCCTACCTGACAGGGAGAAAATTTTTGTTAGTTGTGGGAATTACAACTCGAAGACACATGATATCCGATATGGTGTTCCACAAGGCTCTATCCTGGGTCCGCTGCTCTTCTCAATCTACATGCTTCCGTTAGGTCAGATTATCTCAGGGCACAACGTGAGCTACCACAGCTATGCTGATGACACACAGCTGTACTTATCAATAGCTCCTGATGACCCTGATTCTATTGATTCACTAACAGAATGTCTGACTTGTATCTCAGAATGGATGAATAGTAATTTTCTCAAGTTAAATAAAGAGAAAACTGAAATTTTAGTGATCAGCAATAATGGATACAATGAGGCTATTAGAAATAAACTGGATACATTAGGATTAAAAGTCAAGACGGAGGTAAAAGCTTAGGGGTGATTGTTGACTGTAATCTGAATTTTAAATCACATATTAATCAGATCATTAGGACAGCATTTTTTCACTTGAGAAACATAAGTAAAGGTAGACCGCTTATATCACTGAAAGATGCTGAGAAATTAGTTCACGCGTTTGTTTTCAGTCGACTAGATTACTGTAATGCACTCCTCTCAGGACTACCCAAAAAAGATATAAATCATTTGCAACTAGTGCAGAATGCAGCTGCTAGAATCCTAACTAGGAAAAGAAAATCCGAACACATTTCTCCAGTTTTAATGTCACTACACTGGTTACCTGTGTCATTCAGGATTGACTTTAAAATTCTGCTTATGGTTTATAAAGCCTTAAATATTCTCCCCCATTTTATATATCGGAATGTCTGACACCTTATATTCCAAATCGTGAACCTCAGATCCTCAAATGAGTGTCTCCTTAGAATTCCAAGAACAAAACTTAAAAGAAGTGGTGAGGCGCCTTCTGCTGCTATGCACCTAAAATCTGGAATAGCCTGCCAATAGGAATTCGCCAGGCTGATACAGTAGAGCACTTTAAAACACTGCTGAAAACACATTACTTTAACATGGCCTTTTATAACTTCATTTTAATCTTAATTTAACTTAATCCTGATACTCTATATGTTCAATTTCCTCAAAATAACTATTCATGGTGGCTCTAAAATCGGTACTGACCCCTACTCTCTTTTTTGTTTCTTTTTCCGGTTTCTTTGTGGTGGTGGCCTGCGCCACCACCACCTACTCAAAGCTTCATGATGCTCCAACAATGATGGACGGATTAAAAGGCAGAAGTCTAAGTTTCCATCATCATCATCAAGCCCTTCCGTGAGAATCCTAAATCCAAAGAGGACTGTTTCATTTATGTTAGGTAGAATGCCCAGAGGGGACTGGGCGGTCTAATGGTCTGGAATCCCTACAGATTTTATTTTTCTCCAGCCGCCTGGAGTTTTTTGTTTTTCTGTCCCCTGGCCATTGAACCTTACTCTTATTCGATGTTAATTAATGTTGATTTATTTTGTTTTATAATTGTGTCTTTCATTTTTCTATTCTTTAATATGTAAAGCACTTTGAGCTACTGTTTGTATGAAAATGTGCTATATAAATAAATGTTGTTGTTGTTGTTGTACAGTGTTTGCCATGCCCATCACATGACGAAACAGCTGGATTCTGATTGGTAACCCCCCAGGCAGATACGCGGCCCAGTCCCTCCCTCCGGAAATAACAGTCTATCTGCCACAGCCAGGTGTTACATGGGCATCCCTTTGGCCTGGTCCAGCCACTCGGGTCCTCAACAATGAGGATCCTGCGAGCTGGATCACCCTTGTGGAATCGTGCCACATGGCCATAGTGCTGTGACTGACACTCCCTCACAATGCAGGTAATGTGTCTCATTTGGGACTCCATGACCAACAGCTCATTCGACATAAAGTCAAACCAGCGGTACCCAAGGATTCTTCAAAGAGACACAGAACCAAAGGAGTCCAGTCTTCGCCTCAGGTCACTTGATAATGTCCATGTCTCGCTACCATATAGCAAGACAGAAAACACCAGGACTCTAAAGACTTGGACCTTTGTCCTTTTGCACCTTTTCCAGCGACCTCATGACCCCTCCAGGCTATCCTATCCGTCTACTGACTTCAGATGAAGAGTCACCAGAGACATGAATGTCACTGCCGGGGCAAACATTCTCAACAAGGTCAACATTCTCTCTGCAGACAGACACACTGCCGATGGCTGTGCCCAAGAGGTCATTAAAGGCCTGGATCTTGGTTTTTATCCAAGAGACTCGCAAGCCCAGATACTCCATGCTCAGTGTCTCAAGAGCCCCGATCAGAGCCTCCATTGACTCCGCGACGATCACAGCATCGTCAGCAAAGTCAAGATCCGTGAATCTTTCTTCATCAACAGATGCCCCACAGCTGCTGGACCCCATGACCTTGCCCAACAAGCATTGAACAGAGTAGGAGCAAGAACACACCCCTGACAAACAATCAACTGGGAAAAACACAGAGGCTCTGCCTCCACTCTGCACAGCACACACAGTACCAGTGTACAGGCATGATATCCAGCAACCTTGAGGGGATCTCGCAAACCCTCAGGTTGTCCCACTGGGCAGCTCAATCAACCGAGTTGAACACTTTACGAAAGTTGACAAAGGCTACAAAGAAACTGTGCTGATATTTGTGTTTGCCATCCATGAGAATCCTCAGTGTTAGGATGCAGTCAATGGTAGACTTCTTAGGCATAAAACCAGCATGCTCTGGTCGCTGGTAGGTGAGCAAGTGATCATGGATCCTATTCAGGACGACCCTAGCAAGGACCTTACCTGGCACCAAGAGCAGTGTTATCCCCCTGTAGTTGCCGCAATCCAGGTGATCATCACACTACCAGTATTGGAGTACTAAGTCCAACGATGCGGCTCAGGGCATTGGAACCAGAATCCAGCGATTCACAGCCCCTGAACTTATACAAAGTCAAGGAAAATGGAACCACTTCCCCACGGTCACCAGACCCATGGGGACAGACATAATCCTCATAACCAGCCATGTCAGTGCCACTGGTTACATTGAAGTTACCCATGACCAGAGGAATGTCACCTCGCAGGCACCCATCAACCACTGAGTTAAGTTGTGAATAAAATGTCTCCCTCAACGGGACTTCACTCATCGCGACATCACTCATCGCGGTCGGAGCATACACGAAGACAACAGACGAGTCACCCAGGGAGTGCTGTAATCTGAGACTCATAATACGCTCTTTGAAAGGAATGACATCGGACACCATTGGAAGAAGCCAATCTGCTACAGCAACAGCTACTCCGCGAGTATGGCAGCCATCATAGCGACCAGACCAATAAAAGGTGTATCCACCTACAGAGATCTGGCCAGTCCCATGTCTGAGCCCAGGTCTGAGCACCTTAGAGAGTTCCGCCACTGAAATGCAGAGTTTACGTAGCTCCTCCGACAGTAGAAGAAGATTATCATGCCGGAGAGACAAGACGTTCCAAGTGCCTACCCGGATGGGCCACCTTACATTGGGACCCGAGTGCTGCTGTGCAGTGGGCGATGCCTCAGCACCACACCAGTTCTGTTTCCCAACAGGCCTGACCCCATTGGCACTCCAATGGTTTTGACTCTTCTTGAGATGGGGATCCCAAGGGCTTTCCCCCATCACCTTCATGATGCAAGCAGCCACGAATGGGTGGCTGCAGCAGAGCTACTCCCACAGAGAGCCAAGAGGAGTCCTTTCTGTAGTCTCACAGTTGTGTGAAGATTTTTTATGGTGGCTGGAGTGCCAATCCTGCCACCAGCCCCCATGATTTCTCTGCAAGTTGGAGGACCGCTTGAAGAGTCAGTTGCAGTTTAATGTCATACCCAGGATATAATCCATTTACTAATATTTCCAAGGATGAATGGAATACACTAAATGAATTAAAAAATTATTCCAATATCATGATATTTCCAGCTGACAACGGGGTGCGATTGTTGTTATGTATACATCATTCTGTCTAGAGGAGGGTCTTAGACAATTAAGTGATACCTCATGTTATGAGCTACTTAAGAGAAATCTTACTCCTCATATTACTTCTCTGATTAATTAAGCCATGTTGTCAAATATGATTACATAGAAAAATGCAAAATGTTTATACAATTTTTATTCTTGTATCCCTATTTTTTATCTTTTACCAAAAATACATAAAAATCTGGAGAATCTGTCAGATCAGCCAGTAGTTTCTGCCATAGACTCTATTTTACAACTGTTAACTCAATTCACTGACGTTTATATTTCACCGTTTGTACCAACGTCACAATCCTATGTCAGAGATTCTGTACGTTTCATATGGCTTCTACAGGATATTGTGTATGAGGCTGGCACCCATGGACATCACTTCACTTTATACAAATATTTCTCAGGGTAATGCTCTATTTTATTACAGTTTTTTGGCTTACCAAAATAATCCGATTGATTTTATTGTACAACTTAATGCTTTAGGTTGGGATTTTTTTGCATTTAATGATAATTTTTATCGTCAACACAAAGGAGTTGCAATGGGAGCAGTCTTCATCCCTAGTACAGCTAATCTTTATGTTTCAGCCTTTGAAAAACAGTTAACTTTTTCTTTGATCATTTAGTAATTTGGCTTTGTTTCATTGATGACATTTTTTTATTTGAAAGGGTACTTCAAAGGAATCACAGTGTTTCTCTAACTATATTAACAGCAATAATCCCAATCTATTTTTTACAGTTAATTACACTGTTATGTCTATTTCATTTTTAGATATGAATATGTATGCACAAAATAACTCAATTTCATCATTTCTGAAACCCATTGATCACAGTACCTTATTTCATGATTCCAGTTTTCACCCCAGAACCTTGTTCTATAATTGAATCGTATCTCAGTTTTTTGATAGACCTCATATTTGTTCAGAACGGGATGATTTTATTAATCACACTAGGGAGAGGAAAGCTTGTATTTTAAATATAGGATCTTCTAAAACTTTGCATAAATAAGTAATGAATCCAGTGACATTTTGGTCAGTTTCATCTCATGTTATGCCTATCTGGAACTGGGGAGTCCTCTACAGCGCATCTTCAACCTGAGCCTGGAATGGGGAGAGTCCCGAGGCTATGGAAAACATCTTGTATCACCCCAGTCCCAAAGGTACCACGTCCTAGTGAGCTGAACGACTTCCGGCCTGTTGCTTTGACGGCACATGTGATGAAGACCATGGAGTGGCTGCTGCTTCACCACCTGAGGCCACAGTTCCGCCGCCCTCAATCCTCTGCAGTTCGCATATCAGGAGAAGGTGGGAGCGGAGGATGCCATCATCTATATGCTACACGATCCCTCTCCCACTTGGACAGAGACAGTGATGCTGTAAGAATTATGTTTTGGACTTCTAGTGCCTTCAACACCATACAACCTCTGCTCCTTAGGGACAAGCTGACAGTGATTGGGAGTAGATTCACACCTGGTGGCATGGATTGTGGACTATCTTACAGACAGACCTCAGTATGTGCGTCTCGGGAACTGCAGGTCTGACATTGTGGTCAGCAACACAGGAGCCAAGAGGGGACTGTACTTTTTCCGGTCCTGTTCAGCCTATATACATCAGACTTTGAACTTGACTCGGAGTCCTGCCACGTGCAAAAGTTCGCTGAAGACACTGCTATTGTGGGCTGCATTAGGAGTGGGCAGGAGAAGGAGTATAGGAAGCTAATCAAAGACTTTGTTAAATGGTGTGACTCAAACCACTTACACCAGAACACCAGCAAGACCAAGTAACTGGTGGTGGATTTTAGGAGGCCCAGGCCCCTCATGGACCCCGTGATCATCAGAGGAGACTGTGTGCAGAGGGTGCAAACCTATAAATACTTGGGATTGCAGCTGGATGATATATTGGACTGGACTGCCAATAATGAGTGTGTAAGAAAGGTGTAAGAAACTGTGTAAGAAAGGTCAGAGCCGACTATACTTCCTCAGAAGGTTGGCGTCCTTCAACATCTGCAATAAGATGCTGCAGATGTTCTACCAGACGGTTGTGGTGAGTGTCCTCTTCTACGCGGTGGTGTGCTGGGGAGGCAGCATAAAGATGAAGGATGCCTCACACCTGGGCAAACTTGTTAGGAAGGCAGGCTCTATTGTAGGAATGAAGCTGGACAGTTTAACATCTGTGGCAGAGTGATGGGCATTAAGCAAACTCCTATCAATCATGGAGAATCCACTGTATCCACTGAACAGTGTCATCTCCAGGCAGAGGAGTAGCTTCAGTGACAGACTGAGGAGATTGTTCCTTCCCGACACTATATGACTCATCAATTCCACCCAGGGGGGTAAACGATAACATTATTCAAAGTTATTGTCTGTTTTTACATGCATTTTTATTACTCTTTAATTTAATATTGCTTTTTTGTATCAGTATACTGCTGCTGGATTAGGTGAATTTCCCCTTGGGATTAATAAAGTATCCATCTATCCTATCTATCCTATCTATCTATCTATCTGTCTGTCTAGGCTGCATGTTATATTCTCCTTGAGGAGGACTGTTTGCAAGTAGGACTGATTGGCTTATTCAGTTTGCTCACACTTTTTAATTTTTTTCTATTTTTTTCTGTTTGTTTTTGGTTATACTGACTTTGTATATACCTTCATTTTTTTTAATCTTGTTCAGTTTTCACAGATATTCGCTCTGTATTTTTGTTATGATCTATTGGCAATTGTAAAACTTCTCTGAGTGTGTAATTTTTGTTGTATTATTCAGGGGATATTTATTAGTAGGTATAAAACTAGTTTTTGGGAACATTATGTTTTCACATATGTTGATTGAATTTTGTGAGTGGGTTTGAGACACTGGCCACTGAGACAAACAACTGCTTTATGCACAATACTTTTTTCTGTAAAAATAGTTTTTCTGTAAAATTGTTGCTTTATTAAAAAATCATAGAGTGGGAATTTATTTTTTCTTTTACATTCATTGATTATTTTGTAAATATATAGAAACTCCAGTCAGCCGCCTCAAAAATAGAGGCACGGAACATGGCCCATTTAGACTCCCTCGGGATGTAGTCGAAAGTGGGAGTTGAAGCTACTTTTGACAGGGGACTCTGACAGATGTTCCCAGCAGACCCTCACAACACGTTTGGGCCTACCAGGCCTGACTGGCATCCTCCCCCACCATCGAAGCCTACTCACCACCAGGTGGTGATCAGTTGACAGCTCCGCCCTTCTCTTCACCCGAGTGTCCAAGACATGTGGCCGCAGGTCCAACGACACGACCACAAAGTCGATCATCGAACTGAGGCCTAGGGTGTCCTGGTGCCAAGTTCACATATGAACATCCCTATGCTTGAACATAGTGTTCGTTATAGACAATCCGTGATGAGCACAGAAGTCCAATAACAAAACACAGCTTGGGTTCAGATCGGAGGGGCCATTCCTCCCAATCACGCCCTTCCAGGTCTCACTGACATTGCCCACGTGAGCATTGAAGTCTCCCAGCAGAACAAGTGAGTCCTCAGAAGGTAGCACCCCCTCCAGGGACTCCAAAAAGGGTGGATACTCCAAACTGCGTTCGGTGCATACGCACAAACAACAGTTAGGATCCTTCCCTCACCTGAAGGCAGAGGGAGACTACCCTCTCGTCCACCGGGGTAAACCCCAATGAACAGTGGACACCGGCGGGGAGGGATGTCGTCAAGCTGAAGAATGAGTCCTATAGGACCTTTTTGTCCTGTGGTACTCTGGAGGCAGCTGATAGGTACCGACATGCCAAGCTGAATACGACTTTGGTGGTTGCTCAGGCAAAAACTTGGGCGTGGGAGGAGTTTGGGGAGGCCATGGAGAATGACTTTCTGATGGCTTTGAGGAGATTCTTGTCCACCATCCTGTGTCTAAGGAGGGAAACAGTGCAGTGTCAACACCGTATATGGTGGGGATAGTGCGCTGCTGACCTCGACTCGGGATGTTGTGGGCGGTGAGGGGAGTACTTCGAAGACCTCCTCAATCCCACTAACATGCCTTCCAATTAGGAAGCAGAGCCTGGGGACTCGGGGGTGGGCTCTCCCATCTCTGGGACTGAGGTCACCGAGGTGGTCAAAAAACTCCTTGGTGGCAGGGCCCCGTTGGTGGTTGAGATACACCCGGAGTTCCTCAAGGCTCTGGATGTTGTAAGACTGTCTTGGTTGACACGCCTCTGCAACATCGCATGGACATCAGGGACAGTGCCTCTGGATTGGCTGATTGGGTGGTGGTCCCCTCTTTAAGAAAGGGAACCAGAGGGTGTGTTCCAACTACAGAGGGATCACACTCCTCAACCTCCCTGGAAAAGTCTATTCGGGGGTCCTGGAGAGTAGGGTCCGTCGGATAGTCGAACCTCAGATTCAGGAGGAACAGTGTGGTTTTCGTCCTGGTCGTGGAACAGTGGACCAGCTCTACACCCTTAGCAGAGTCCTGGAGGGTCCATGGGAGTTTGCCCAACCAGTCTACATGTGTTTTGTGGACTTGAAATGGCATTCGACCGTGTCCCTCGGGGAATCATGTGCGGGTACACCGAGTATGGGGTACCGACTCCCTGGTAAGGGCTGTTCGGTTCCTGTACGATCTGTGTCAGAGCTTGGTCTGCTTTGCTGGCAGTAAGTCAAACCCATTTCCAGTGAGAGTTGGACTCCGGCAGGGCTGCTCTTTCTCACTGATTCTGTTCATAACTTTTATGGACAGAATTTCTAGATGCAGCCAGGGCATTGAGGGGGTCCAGTTTGGTGGATTCAGGATTGGGTCACTGCTTTTTGCAGATGATGTTGTCCTGTTTGCTTCATCAGGCTGTGATCTTCAGCTCTCTGGATCGGTTCACAGCTGAGTGTGAAGCGGCTGGGATGGGAATCAGCACCTCTAAATCCGAGACCATGGTCCTCAGCCGATAAAGGGTTGAATGCCCTCTCAGGGTTGGGAGTGAGATCCTGCCCCAAGTGAAGGAGTTCAAGTATCTCAGGATCTTGTTCACGAGTGAGGGAAGACTGGAGCGTGAGATCGACAGGCGGATCGGTGCAGCATCCGCAGTGATGTGGGCTCTGCATCGGTCTGTCGTGGTAAAAAAGGAGCTGAACCGCAAGGCAAAGCTCTCAATTTACCGGTCGATCTGTGTTCCTACCCTCACCTATGGTCATGAGTTTATGGGTAGTGACCGAAAGAACGAGATCACGAATACAAGCGGCTGAAATGGGTTTCCTCCGTAGGGTGTCTGGGCTTTCCCTTAAAGACAGGGTGAGAAGCTCTGTCATCCGGGAGGGACTCAGAGTAAAGCTGCTGCTCCTCCGCATCGAGAGGAGTCAGATGAGATGGCTCTGGAATCTGATCAGGATGCCTCCTGGACGCCTCCCTGGTAAGGTGTTCCGGGCACATCTAACCGGGAGTTGGCCCTGGGGAAAACCCAGGACACGCTGAAGGGACTATGTCTCTCAGCTGGCATGGGAATGCTTTGGGATTCTCCCAGAAGAGCTAGAAGAAGTGGCCAGGAGAGGAAGTCGGGGCATCTCTGTTCAAGCTGCTGCTCCCATGACCCGATCTCGGATAAGCGGAAGAGGATGGATGGATGGATGGATGGATGGATATACAGTATAGAAACTTCTTTTGGTTTCTGTTTACTCTATTTTTTGTAACTCCCTCAGTAAGCCAGTTTGCTTATATCTTTAATTTTTGCAGTAGTAATTGTTATATTTTTATGGTCAACGATTTTATCTCCATCTGTGTTGAAAATTTCTGTTATTGCATTGTGGACTTGCTTGTGGCTTTGTTGAGCTAAGAACGTGAGCCTTCTCTGTGAGTTCATAATATTGATGTTGCGATTTAAAGATGAGCTGTTCCATTTTTTGTTGTCAAGGTTAAATTCTGATTCCTACAAAGTGCCTCATTTGGAGACCTGGCATATTTTTGATATATTTTGGTAATTTCATTGACTACCTCTGATGTCTTCTTGGTTTTCAATTTATTTTTGTTGGAAAGATATGAAATAATCTGTCCTCTTAAAAAAACCATCAGAGGTTCCCAGAATATTCTTGCAGAGACCACTGAGGATGCGTTTGTCTTTAAAAAATAATCAGTTTGCTCAGGCATGAATCTGTACAGTTCTCATAAAGCTAATGACAGGGGTTTAAGACACCAGCTACAAGATGAGTTTGCAGGGCACAGTCATTTAAACTCCATAATCAGCGGAACATGGCTGGAAATAACAATAGTACAGTACACCCCCAAAATTTGTGGGGGTTGCGCTCCTAGAGCACCCACGAATTGTGAAAAAAGTGACTTTTGGATGTGGTTAAAAAATGCCTTTTAAATGCCTATTTTTATAGTTTAAACCCTAAATACAGTATGCCCCCAAAGCACTTTAATTTTGTTGCAAACCTCAGCTTAATATATTAAAACATTACCTAAAAAATTACCTTAGTACATTACCTAAAAACAGAATGTAAAGGTAAACCCGTCTACTGTACAGTACTGTACTGCTATGTCTCCCGTGGTGCTAGAATGTAAAATACCGATGTTACCACTATACGTACTGTAATTCATGCAATTGCGTTTTCTTTGGTATGCGCTGTCGTTTTCTTTGTTATAAGTAAATACATAATAATTGCATTTAATTAAAATACAGGAAAATGTATGGGTACTCACCAATGATGAATGTTATTGATGATGAAGATGAAGTAGCTGTGCAGTACAATGCAAAGGATTTAAAACTCCTCGGGTGTCTCTTCTTCAGGCGCTTAAGGAGGAATTAGTATCTTTGATGGGTCTTCTTCTGGTGGGGTTTCATGCTGGCTTTTCTTTATAGGTTTCAGGAACAGTGTGATGGAAATTTGCTACATTGCCTCCTGTAGAAAACTGCTGGTACAATTTCCTTGCTTTCTCAAGGATGATGTTACCGTCCAAGGGGATGTTTTTCTTCCTGCAGTCAGTGATCCACAATGCCAAGGCAGATTCCATCCTGACGATATTTTTATTCCTTACGGTATTTACATTTTTTGGCACTACCACAGAAACTTAGATACGGTACTTCAGATCGTTGCTTCGTTCTTCTTTATGTAGCATGTGGTGCTTTCATTAATGCCATAGTGGCACTACTGCAGCATAACATTTTAGGTTCCCGGAGCAAATCCAGTAGTTCAACCTTCTCCTGGAGTGTTTTAAACTTCTTCTGGCACTTAGGCTCAGTGCCACAAGCCTTAGAAGGAGCAGGGCGATTTGACGAGATCTTGTGCGCTTAAGAATAACAAAACGAATACAATAACAAAATGGAAAACACGAGGACACTAATCTGGATTTGCGTCACAGGGCAGCAATCAATCAGCAGCAAGGAGAAATGAATAACGCTTTCGGATTGGCTACTTTCTCGATCCCAAACTGCGCTTTACTCCCCGGTTGCTTTCCTGTTCTTCTCTACAGCACAGTATTGCCACCTAAAAGCCATAAAAAATTTAGCAGGATATTTGCGCTTCTGCACAATACCATAGAGTTAGGTTCTATGAAAAAAATCCATGAATCCGCAACTTCGCTTAGTTTACTGTATCTGCAAGATTTGATATTGGTCAATAAATTATTATCAATAAAGCAATGATCAATTATTGAGTAACTGTGATTTAATGGTGAGTAAAAGGAATATGCTCTTGAGTTAGAAGAGATAAAATGAACTTGCTGCCACATCTCTTTGTCTCTGGCCTTTCTGACCCTGCATACTATTTACTCAGACCTGTCTACACTACTATATTTTTGTTTAAAATGCCAACATTAGTGTTCATTTTCACCTTTTGTCCACACACGCCTGAAAATAGAGACTTTTAAAATGCTCTCCAGAGTTGTATACTTTACAAAAACACAGCCTCATCATTATGATGTGGACGTTCAAATTTTTTAATAAACGCAGACTATAATCATACTCTGATTGGTTTGTGCTTGTTATGTGTTCCTTTCTTGATTGTATCCTGCTCGTTATAATATTGATTTTCTGATTCCCCTTCATGGAAAAAAAAAACTATCCCAATATAGTTGGCATATAAGAGTTACTTGGATGATGCTATATTGTTTTAAGAAATGAGGTGATAAGCTTTGGATCTTGGGCACCTCCTTTTCATCTCCATACTTTCTTGCTTTTGCAATCACTCTGATAGGGTTTGTCTTTGTGTCATCTCTCCAAAGGACATTTTTCCAAAATTCTGCAGGCTCTTTGAAGTAATTTTTCACAAACTGTAATCTGGTCATCCTGCTTTTGTGGCTATACGTCTTGCAGTGTGGCCTCTATATTTCTGTTCTTGAAGACTTCCACAGATAGTAGTCTATGTGACATACATCGCGTCCTGAAGACTGTTTCCTGATCTCTCAGGCAGGCGTTTGAGGCTTTTCTTTTATCATAACAATGGGATTCTTCTGCCATCAGCAGTGGAGGTCTTTCTTGGCCTTCTAGTCCCATGGCAATTACTGAACTCACCAGTGCATATTTTCTTCTTAATGATATTCTAGACAGTTGATTTAGGTAATCCTAAAGTTTTATTGATGGTTGCAATGGGTTTATTCTTGTTTTCAGTCTCTTGTCTCTTCAGTTTCTTGACTTTCAATAACAGATCTCTTGCCCTCATATTGAACAATAAATACCCCAAAGGGGGAATCAATCCCCGGGATCTTGTCCTGCACTACAAGCAATGAAACACGCCTGTGTAATCACAAACACTTTAAATAATTGTCCCAAAATTATGGTGCCCCGGGAAAATTTAGGGGCATGTGGAAAAAGTGTTTTATTCCACATTTTCCCCATATTTGTTGTTTTATTTGTCAACTTGCTCCCCCCTTTTTCTTTTCATTTATTAAACCCCTTCCCGTCAGCCCCCACCTCAAATGGTGTTATAAATCCCCTGAAACTCCAAAACGTAGGGCCCATAATAAAAAATTTAAATACTAACCCCCTGTTTACAAAGGCCCCATATCTCTTTTTTTTTATCCAAACGATTTTAAGGCATATAAAACCCCCGAATCTGGTTATTGTGGTATAACAATTTTGGGCCTCTGTCTATACGCTTTCTTTTTCTTGAACGACCATGGAAATCACTCATCTTGTAAGTGTCTTTTTTAAAACTTTATTGTTTAATGTTTCTGTCTGCTATGCATTATTAATTGTCTTTGTTCTAAAAATTGTTTCCTGTATGTTTCTTTGTAAAAAAATTTTAGTTTTCAACAAGGGGCGTCCCGTAAAAAACCCTTCCCAAAGCTCACCCCTTTTGGGTCATTTTTAACCGGGGGAAAA
>NW_024386369.1:0-9828 GCF_016835505.1 Polypterus senegalus | reverse complement strand
TTGTTTAGTTAATTAATCCAGATTAATAAACTGATAATTAATATTGGTTATCATACACCATTCATATATGCAATGGTGAATTTCCAGGTTGTGGTTAAAATTTTTTGGGGCTGTAAACTTCCTGCCTCGTAGCTTTGGGCGTAAACACTCACACTATAGTGTAATGTTCTATTGAAATATCACAACACATATTATTCTCCTCATAACAATAAAAATATGTGTCTTGTTAAAATGTGTGAGGTATTTTGCAGATTCCATTAAGCATAGATTTATATGCATTGCTTTTTTATATTTCAAGTCTAAAAACTGCTTAATACAATTCCTGGCCTCCTGACTGAAGGAGATGTGAAAAGTGCATTTCAGTATGCTGTATATATATTTTAATATATAATATAAGCATTTAGAACATTTAATTCCTTGCATGGACTCCCCTATATGTGCAGCCTGTTAACTTTTGCTTTTGTAATAAGTTTATGAAACAAATTCAATGTTTTACAACTTTTCTTTAGGCTATGGCATTGCAAAAAAAAATAAAAATTAAATAAATAAATTGAAGCTTGAAATTAGAACTGATGAAAACACAAAAGTAATGCTAGTGAATGATGTAAACAAATGAAAATCATTAACATATTGTACAACAACAACAACAATAATAATAGTAATCCTTCCATTCATTTTCTAAACCTGCTTTATACTGAGAAGGGTTGCAAGGAAGCTGGAACCTATCCCAGCAAGGGTAACAACAGCACAAGGCAATTGATAGATAGATAGATAGATAGATAGATAGATAGATAGATAGATAGATAGATAGATAGATAGATAGATAGATAGATACTATTAATCACAGGAATTTCCATGTCCAGCAGCAGCATACTGATAAAAACAATATTAAATTAAAGAGTGAAAAAAATGCAGGTAAAAGAGACAAAACTTTGTATAGTGTTGACATTTACCCCAGGTGGGAATTGAAGAGTCGCATAGTGTGGGGAAGAAACGATCTTCCCACTCTGTCAGTGGAGCAGGACAGTGATAGCAGTCTGTCGCTGAAGCTGCTCCTCTGTCTGGAGATGACACTGTTCAGTGGATGCATTGGATTTTCCATGATTGACAGGAGCCTGCTCAGTGCCTGTCACTATGCCATGGATGTCAAACTGTCCAGCTCCATGCCCGCAATAGAGACTACCTTCCTCACCAGTTTGTCCAGGCGTGAAGTGTCCCTCTTCTTATGAAAAGGGCACTCACCACAACCATCTAATAGAACATCTACAGCATCTTATTGCAGATGTTGAAAGACGCCAGCCTTCTAAGGAAGTATAGTTGGCTCTGTCCTCTTGCACATATCATCCAGCAGCACTCCCAGATATTTATAGGTCTGCACCCTCTGCACACAGTCACCTCTGATGATCATAGGGTCCATGAGGGGCCTGGTCCTCCTAAAATCCACCACCAGCTCCTTGGTTTTGCTGGTGTTCAGTTGTAGGTGGTTTGAGTCACACCATTTAACAAAGTCTTTGATTAAGTTCCTATACTACACCTCCTGTCCACTCCTGATGCAGCCTATGATAGCAGTGTTATCAGCGAACTTTTGCACATCGAGGTTTCCCGAGTTGTAATGGAAGTCCATGTATATAGGCTGAACAGGACCGGAGAAAGTGCAGTCACCTGGCGGCGCCCTGTGTTGTTGACCACAATGTCAGACCTGCAGTTCCTGAGATGCACATACTGAGGTCTGTCTGTGGTAGTCCACGATCCATGCCACCAGGTATGAATCTACTCCAGAGGTGGGCAGACTACAGCCGCGGGCCACATCCGGCCCATTGGTCTTTTATTCCGGCCTGCGAAGATTGGTACAGAATTGCCCAAATTAAATTATATCATAATTATGACTGCATTCATTTGACCTTGTCCTGTAATGCCTGGCGTTCCACCAGGTGGTGCATTAGCACAGTGATACATTGACTTGATTTTTGCGGAGCCAGGGCTACCTCTGTTATTACTCTGCTACTGCTCTGAACCCATCTGCAACAATGAGTGGGTCAAAGAAAAGAAAATTGACAGTGAGTGCCGAAGTGTTTAATAAGGAATGGACAACTAAATACTTTTTCACTGAAGTCCGCTCAAAGGCTGTATGTCTTATTTGCCAAGAATCCGTTGCGGATTTAAAGGAATGGAACATCAGCTGTCACTTTTCCACCAAGCATGCTAATTATGCTAACGACCAGTCAATGCAAGAATGGATGGCTACTGCTCAGAGGTTGGTAGCTGGTTTGCAGGCTCAGCAAAACACCTTTACCCAACAAACTGCCATCCAAGAATCAAGCACAAAGGAAGGTTTATGTGCTGGTATTCAAATTAGCAAAGACCAGCAAGCATTTCTCCGAAGGGAGTTTTCAAAGAGTGCATAGTAGAGACAGCAGGTATCTTGTGTCCTGAGAGCAAGAACAAATTTGAAAAATTAGCTTATCACGCAGGACAGTGACTCACCGTGTTGAGCTAATTGACGAAGACTTAGATAGCCAGTTAAACAAAAAAGCGGAGTCATTTACATTATATTCCTTGGCACTGAGGGAAAGTAATGACAAAAGGACACCACTCAGCTTTTAATTTTTTATCAGAGGGATTAATGACAGTTTTGAGATAACAGAGGAGTTTTGGCCATGGAATCCCTAAAGGAAAAACGTGGGAGAGGACATGTATGACAGTGTGTTGGGGGTCATCAATGGCACAAGCTCCTTGGGGTACACCGCCAGCGCTGCCACAGATGGATCGCCAAATCTGACTGGAAAAAACATCGGGTTGCACAAAAAAACCAGGAGAGGGGGAAGGAGGACATCCCTGAGCAGAAGGTAATTTTCTTACCTGCCTAACCCACCAGGTAGCACTGTGTAAATCCATATTGCAGCTTGACTACGTAGTGAAGCCAGTTGTAAAACTCATTAACTTTATTCGAGCGAGGGACTTCAGCATGCAGTTTATTAAGTTTCTTGAAGAAACTGACGCTGATCACCAGGACTTGGTTTAACACTCCAATGTCAGCTGGTTAAGTTTGGGAAAGTATTTGTCGAGTGTGGGGGCTCAAACAGGAGATTATCTTATTTTTGGAGCTACTTGAGAAAGCTGACGATTTTCCTGAGCAGAGTGACACAGATTGGCTTTTGTGATTTAGCTTTTGCTGTGGCATACTGACACACATGAATGAGCTGAACATGAAGCTACTAGGGAAAGACCAGTTTGTTCATGAAATTAACACAAATGTCAGAGCCTTCAAAACCAAGCTTACTTTATTCTCAAAGCAAATGTTAAAGAACTCATTTGTTCATTTCCCACACTGGCTATGCTGAAAGAGGCCCCTCGACTTTGAAAAATACAGGAAATCACTGGACGACCTGCATGGAGAATTCTACTGTAGGTTCTCTGATTTTGGAAAATGTACAAGTCACTTCAGCTGGTGTCATGTCCTTCACACAGGACCCTAAAACGACGCCACGGAGTTGCAGTTGAACGATTGATCTCCAATGTGACACCGTCTTAAAGGAGAAGTTCAACTCTCTTAAACTGGATGAGTTTTATGCGCATTAGCGCAGCCAAATTTCCAAACATCCAGAAGATGGCACAGATGATGCTGGTGTTGTTTGGCCTCTCTTATGTGTGTGAACAGACTTTAGTGTGATGAACACCACAAAGCACCCACAGATCCTAGTTGAGTGATGAACACTCAGATCTGTTCTGAGAATTGCCTCAACAAAACTAACAGACTTCGATGCACTGGCAAAAAGGGTGATCAACAATACTGTTCCCACTAAAAGTGAATGTAAATATTAACACTGTAATGCCTTTTTTATGTTTATGTTTGATATGTATGCATCTAGTGCTGGCCTGGCCTGTCTGTCAAATTTTAAAAGTCAATGTGGTCCCTGAGCCAAAAGGTTTGCCCACCCTGATCTACTCCCATCTCTGTCAGCTTGTCCTAGGGGCAGAGGTTGGATGGTGAAGGCGCTAGGGAAAGGGATCCTCCAATCCCACCTTTCATGGTAGCGAACTGCAGAGGGTCAGGGCGGTGGACCTGTGGCCTCAGGTGGTGAAGCAGCAGCCGCCTCCATGGTCTTCATCACATGTGATGTCAAAGCAACAGGCCGGAAGTCGTCAGCTCATTAGGACGGATACCTTTGGGACTGGGTGATGCAATATGTTTTCCAAAGCCTCAGGACTCCCCTGTTCCAAGCCAGGTTGAAGATGTGCTAGAGGACTCCCAGCTCCAATGCACAGGCATTCAGCAATCATGGTGATACTCCATCTGACCCACTGCTTTGCTGTCACGAACCTCCTCAGCCTCTGCTTACCTGGGCTGCTGTAATTGTGGGTGGGATGTCTCCTATGCTGGTATCAGCAGGAGGATGGGTGGTGGCAGTACTCTGAGGTGGGTGGGAACCTGTTAAAGAAGTTGTTCATCTGGTTTGCTCTTCCATGTCTCTCTTGATGTTGGCACCCGCTTTGAGCTGCAGCCAGTGATGATCTTCATCCCATCCCACACTTCCTTCATGCTGTTATTCTGCAACTTCTGCTCCAGCTTTCTCCTGTACTGCTCCTTCGCTGCCCTGAGCTGGACTCAGAGTTCCCTCTGCCGCTTGAGCTCATGCTGATCATCACTTTTAAAAGCCCTTTTCTTCTGGTTCAAAGGCCCTTGATGTCACTTGTAATTCATGGCTTATTGTTAGCATAGCAGTGTACTGTTCTTACTGGAACTACAATGTCCATACAGAAGATGATGTAGTCAGTAGTGCAGTCAACAACCTCCCACTACATGATCCCTGCAGGATATCCCAGTTTGTAGTTCCAAAGCAGTCTCTCAGAGTCTGCTCTGCCTCGGGGGACCACTTCCTGAATAAGCGCGGTTGTAGGTAGCTCCCTCAACTCTGGTTTGTAGTGAGGCTGAAGCAGAACCAGATTATGATCTGCTTTCCCAAGCAGCAGCAGTGGGTGGCGCTGCATGCGCTTTTAATGTTTGCATACAGTTGGTTAATAGTCCCTTTCCTGGGAGTTACAACCACATACGGGGGCAGGTAATGTTTTGTTCAGCGTCACATGGTTAAAGTCTCCTAGGATTAGCACAAGCGCCTAAGGACATAAATACTCAAAATCTCCATTATTATGACTGATAACCTGTTTCAGTTGTAAAAAATACAGTTTCCTGTAAAATTGTGTTTTGCATTAATCATCAACAAAAGCAAAAGTCGTTACTGGGAAAAGTAGGATTATATCTATGGCAGGAAAATTTTACTCATGTGCAATTCCATTTAGCACTTTCAAAACTAGCAGCTCCAGTGTACAACAGAATAATACTAGACCATGGTAAAAAAAAAATATATATATATAGTGGTACCTGACATATGAGTGCCCCAACATATGAGTTTTTGAGATACGCTGTCACTAGGTCGATTTTTTGCCTTGAGTTACGATCCAAAAAGAGCTTGTCGCCGCACATTCCGAGGAACTGAGGATGGAGGAGTTGACGGAACTACAGACGAGCAACATACGGAGGTTCTGCAGGAGATTGGTATCGCATAGGAGCCAGAGGCGGAGGAGGTTATGTTTTAAAGTGAAATAAAAGAAGTGTTGCAATGTGAAAAGTTTTAACCTTAAAGCAAAGAAAACCTGAAAGTTACAACCCGGCAGCGCCATTTAATGACACTTGCCTAACACTTGACTTTATTGAAACGAAACCCTGAAAGTTGAACTAATTGCAGCAGGCTATTTAATGACACGCCTTAACACTTGTTTTTATTGAAAAGTAACAACCTGAAAAGTTGCAACTGGTTGTGCAGCGGTGCTATTATTGACAGTTGCTAACACTATTTCAGAAACATTCTAAAGGGAGGACTAAACAAAGCCCTTGGACAGGTTTCTATTGAAAAGCCTTGAGAATAAAAAGGACGAAAGCATAGAAAAAAAGAAAAACTAGTGAAGAAGAAAAATTAGTTAAGAAAGTGAAGTGAAAGAAAAAATATTACAATACATTAATTGGCTTCACCCAAATCTGTTTATTTCTTTCATTCTCTTTTATGTTTATTTTTTTTTGTTTGTATACAATATTTGTTCATTATAAATACTTTTTTGTTATGTTGATAACATTTAATAAAAAATGGCGGTATTTTTGGGGGCTGGCATGAATTAATCTCATTTCAATTAATTTCAATGAGGAAAATGGATTTGGATATGAGATTTTGACTTACGAGCTTGGGTATCCCAAGGTACCACTGTGTGTTTACAGTATATATATACTAGAAAATACCCGCTCAGAGCGAGAAGTAGTGTGTTAAAGAAGTAATGAAAAATTACCCCATCCCCCATCCCAACGCCTCTCACGTTGTTGGCTGCCTGCCATATAGGCCGCCCATCGCCCAGTCTTCTCATTCTTCCTTGTTACGGGATTCACGCCTCCTGCTGATAACAACAGCCTTTTTATTTAATCCACTGCTTCTCCGCTGTTTTATTGTTGATTTATTACGATTATAGTTATTGTGTAGGTATTTTAGACTTACTTTACATTGTTCAGGTACCTATTTCCTTTTATCATTCCAACCGCACTAGTTTAAAATGTCTATCAAGGTGATCACCATCATCAAAGAACTGTCACTACTGAGTGGTTTCCATGCCTGGGGATGGCACCTATCTTTTCCATTCTCTGTGTTACATATTGCACCGGCCATATCAGGCTCACTCTTGATATCTGGGGAAACATTGTGTCTTATGTATTGAATGACTGGGACAGTTCAAGGTGTGGACTGATGAGGGTAAGGAGATAATTATACTACATAGGAGCACTATAAGAGGAAATGCTTAAGCCCTTCACCTGTGGTTCTGCATGTGAGTTGATGGCTGCCGCTAATTGTTCATTGTGCTTTCAAGGTCCCAAAATGGCCAAATATTTTACCCCTTTGGAAAACCCGCCAGTGCCTTTTTAAACATCTTAGATTCACAGGTGACGATTTCAGTAGTGAACATTTTGATGTTTATGAATTTTTAAACTCTCAAAAGCGGGATGTAAAGTTATCAAAACTGGTTGTATACTTACAATGCTTGACAGATGCTGAATGTCATTTCAACGCAAAGTCCAAACAAATACTGTCGTAATTGGAAACAAACCATGAAACTCAAACCGATTATCACAGCACAATCCAAGCTGTGAGATATGAACAAGATTACTGTTCACATGGCCAACTGTACGTTGCATGTTAAGAGTAAGTCAGCACACAGCTTGTCATATTACAAACCCAGAGGGCCGAGCTCACAATATGGTAAAACAAAAGAGATCCTTAACAAATAATTATTGGTATATTTTCCCTCAGTTTAAAATGGTTTAATTTTTTCTTCTTAATAAAACTTTTAAGGCAGTATGCGTTGCAAAGTGCAGGTATTTTGTTATATATATATATATATATATATATATATATATATATAAAATTATATATAGATATAGGATACCGTAGATATAATGTGTGTGTGTTTTATGTATATATATATATATATATATATATAGATAGATATATAGATATAATGTGTGTGTGTGTATGTATGTACAGTATGTATGTGTATATATATAGAGAGAGATATAGATAACGGATTATAGATATATAAATAGATATTAGATATATATATATAGATATAGATATATATACTCGTATATATAATGTTCTGTATGTATGTATGTATGTATATATATAAAATTATATTATATGACAACAACACTCATAACAGTGACAAAACAATTACATTGACAATCATGTTACGTATTTTCAAAATGTTTCCTTTAATTTTCATTACTTTAACACACTACTTCTCCACTTGGTATTTTTTAGTATATGTTGTCCCTTGAAACCCCGAGATCAGATGCCAGACAAGGTAAAGTCCAATAATTTGTTTTACTTGAATACAACAGTGCACTAAGCACCCTCCACTCCACAATGCTCATAAATCACTACTCAATCAATAATCAATAAATCCTCCACTCTCCCAGACGCATTGTTACCCTTCCTCCCAGCTCAGCTCAACTCTGGATCTCCATAGTCCTATAAATAGTCCGTGACCAAAGTGTTTTCTCTCTGTCCATGTGACTGGTAACACTTCCAGGTCGATAAAACTCCCCTTCTTCAACCCGGAAGCATTTCATTTCCTCTGTCCATGTGACTAGGATGCACTTCCGGGTTTTAGGGAAAACCATCGTGTTCCCTCCCTGCAGGCCTTCTAGCAGCCCTGTGTATCCAGCAGGGGTGTTGATAAAAACTCCATTGTTCATAATTCCTGACAGCACGGGCACCTCCATGCTGCAGGAGGGGTCCACCTGGAGGCTG
Source organism: Polypterus senegalus (assembly GCF_016835505.1). NCBI lineage: Eukaryota > Metazoa > Chordata > Cladistia > Polypteriformes > Polypteridae > Polypterus > Polypterus senegalus. The sequence goes on along the minus strand of NW_024386369.1, from coordinate 1,480 downwards.
AGATGAATGGCTGGATAGTCCACTATATATATATATATATATATATATATATATATATATACTGTATTTATATAAAAAAAACATATTATTGAAAAGGTGTTAAGTTAGTTAAACAGACACTGATACATCCATTTAAACCCAACACCACTGTAAGGGGCCCCATTGTCTCAGGAAATTTCCAGGAAATCCAAAATAACCCAGGTAGTTTTATGTAAAAATTGTTTAAACCCACATACTGGTGTATACTGCAATTAATTTATACTTGTTGCAATGCGGGCTTGTTTTTACATGTAATTTTTAAACATAGTGCCTTTTAGTTTTAGGTTTTGGTGGCAAGGAAACATTAAGCATTGGATACTGTAATGTTTAGGATCCTCAGGCTGAAATACAGGATACAGAAACAAATTTATACTTATTATAGTTATTGTGTTTGTTTTTAATGTTCATTACTGTGTATATGTTACATATTTTACACATGTTGTGCAGTTTTAAATCAATTCGAATGAAGATGAAGTGTGTGGTAAAATAGACCACAATATTAATTATCAAATGGAGGTCATTTATCAATAGTTACTGTGGTAAGATTTTTCCCAAAATATATTAGAAAACAACCCATACAGAATATATACCGCTTTTGAGGGCACACCTAAGCCTTCTTTCATATTTGATGGGCAAAATAGCTGAATGTTGATTCCATGTAAAACTCAATCCTGTTTACCAGTCTTTTTTAAAAAAAACACCTTCTTTTTTAACTCCATCACCAGCATACAGGAAACAGTTTTACCCGAAAGAATTGTGTAACAATGGGATGCTATGCTTTATAAAGGTTTAAATTAATAGGATGTAAAATAATTATTGGTAATTGAATTTATAACAACATTGCTAAGACCCTTTTATTCTAATTTTGTTAAAAAAAGTCACTTTTTTAAAAGCTTCAGAATCGAATACAGATAGTATGTAAAAGAAAAGTGGGAGAGTGTTCGCCAAGTCAGGTTCTAAAAATGTATGGACACCTACAAACAGTTATTAAGTGTTACATAAAAGCCCAAAAGGGGTTTACACCAGCTTATCTAAATTTTTTTTTTTATACAAAATATAATACAGTGCCTTATTTTGGGCTCAGTTTGATAATCCAACCGCTTTAATTTTAAAGTCTAATGAGTTAAAGTAGTTTTAAACATTAAAAAGTTTAAAAAATCAAATGAAAGGTACCAAACTTTTTCACAAACTTTAAATTTCTTTTTTTGTTTAAATTTCTTCAGTTCAAAAAAAAAGTAACTGTGCACCAAAATGTCATATTTTAAATTTTGTCCCAAAGGGTTTTAAAAAATTTTTTGTGAGGAAAAAAGCACTTGGGCCAAGAACCCACTGATAATTATATAGTTTAGAGCATTGAGAGAACTTGGAAAGAAAATTAAAATGGTTGTTAAAAAAGCCCAAAGTTTTTTTTTTAAAAAAAAAAAATATCAAATGGGGAAAA
>NW_024386368.1:0-64927 GCF_016835505.1 Polypterus senegalus | reverse complement strand
AAATTCATAAAATTGACCTTGCCCCTCTATGGGACCACAAGGAAGAATACAGTCTCCTTGGGGAACTTAGGAGAAAAAATATGCCCTTCCCAAACCAAAAGTATACTTGGCAAAATACTTTAGTTCAATTACCATTTACATATCACTCATTGGATCCATAAAATGTAATGAAAAATATGTTTGGTATGGCAATCAATCTTGATTTGATAATCAGATTAAATAAGACTACAATACAGAATCAAGCAGAAGCCTTTACACTTTAATAAAAATAAATCCATTGTCACACATGTGTGCATGGGAGGCAGCTAAAGGGCTTGAGTGAAGGCAGTTCTGAGGCATGCCGGGATGTGGCAGAGTGCACTGACTCTTTTTCTCCCTTTCCTGTAGACCATTCCCGGGAGATTCCACCTGGCTCTCTTGACGTCACTTCCGGGACCGAGCAAATGGAAGTAGACCTTACCGGCTCCGGCCCCTCTGGCGTCACGTCCGGGCTCAATCCAATGAATGAAGAACGCGTGCCTGATCCTTATGACCTCACTTCCTGTCTTCCCCTTTAAATGCCTGCCCTTTTCCCTTTTCCCTCAGTCTTGTTCTGGACTCAGTTGTATGCACTTCAGTGCTGGTTATATGATAAAAATTACTTTTGCAGCCGGGATACCATATTATACGGGTGGCTGCCCCAAACCTTTATCTGTTTATGTCTCATTTTGTGACACCATATACTGTATACTGGCACCCCATCTCAGATGGGTTCTCCTAGTGCCCAATGCTGCTCAGACAGGTACCTGCGCCTCGTCACCCACAATTAGACAAACATGCTAGGATTTTATATATGGCGCAGATGAAGAGCATACTGTGTCACAGTGGTCGGTACTGCAACCTCACATTTCTAGAATGATGGGTTCAACTCCCAGGCCAGGCACCATCTTGGTAGGGCTTGTATGTTAGCCCCATTACTACACTGGTTCTTCTTTTCCTGTTTGTACTTCCCCACATCACACAGGTGAAGTGGTCAAAGGCTCTGAAAGGGACATTAAAAGCAGAGCTTTCTGACCAGGGTTGGTCTTCCTTGTCCCCAGTGCTACTGGGATTGGCTCTTTGTCACCTGCTTGCGCATGGGAGGCAGCTAAATGGCTAGTGAAGGCAGTTCTGAGCCATGCGGGATGTGGCAGGCGCACTAACTCTCTTTCTCACTTCCCTGTAGACCTAACCCGGGAGGTTCCACCTGTCTCTCTGGACGTCACTTGGGACCGAGCCAATGGAGACAGACCTTGCCAGCTCGGCCCCTGATGTCACATCGGGACTAAACCAATGAACAATGAACACGTGTCCGACCCTTATGACCTCACTTCCTGTCTCCCCCTTTAAAAGCCTTCCCTTTTCCCTTCTGTGTCAGTCTTGTTTTGGACTCTGTTGTAAGCACTTCAGTGCTGGTATTTGAAAAGAACGAAGTTGCAGCCAGGATACCAAATTACATGGGTGGCTGCCCCAAACCTTTTCTGTCTTTTGACTCGTTTTGTGACAGTGGCGTAGTCGGCAGGATGGAGAAGTCCCAGAAAGAGGGGACAGGACCGCAAAACACCAGGTGGGGCGTGCGGGGCGAGTATTCAGGGAGGGAGGGTGCCCGTGGTTGGCGAGACCGTGCGGGCTCGCTCCCACCCACGCAGAACTAGGCGTCCTAGAGGCCAGGGGTGTGTGGTGGGGCTCACCAGGTGGGCTGCCCTGGAGGGAGACAAGAGGGACTCAGTATGCTCTCTTGGGGAGAGTGCCTGCCCCCAGTGAAACCACAGCCCCTTTACCACCTTGGGGTGCCCCAGACTGGCAGGTGAGTAAAATACGAGTGGAGGTTGGACCCTGAGAGGCCGACCAGTAAGCAAGCCTGGTCCTATGGGCAAAAGTATGGCAGTGGCTCGGCCCTTGGAAAACAAGCCCCACCAGGTCATTGAGCAGGTGGCGTGCTATCTGCTCCTGGCTTACTTCCCAGGGGCTTCACCCAGCGGTCTGGGGCGTGCAGTTTAAGAACATGTCTGAGCTCATAGAGCTTCTGGAAACACAGAGGCGGCCTCACACTCTGGGAGGCCGGAACCGTCCTTCTGCCAAACTCAGCGGGTATGTCCCAAGACCTAGCCCTCCCTGTATAACCGGAGCTTGCATCGGCGCCCCTGGCGCTGGCGCATAAACGCTTGGGCGAGGAGGAATGCAGGTGGAGGAGGAGAGGGCTTGGTGTGCTCTGACAAACCCGTTGGCGGTCCCGCATACAGGCGTGGTGATGCGTTAGCGGGTTTAAAACTCGCTCTGCTTTCGATTCCGGCAGCAACATTTCCCATGTTGACGCCCGTTTTATTGCTACAGCGACAATGGCTAAAATTCAAGACCAGTATAACCTGTGTCCGCGCGGCTCCGCTGGCTACAGCACCGCCGCTTTAATGTCGTTAGCTTCACGGAGGATCAGTCCAGAAACTAACGTGGCAATCATGCCTGATCCTCGCACCCGGTGATACTAGGGGCGGGACTGGTCTGACGAATTAGCATGAGGGCTATACCACTCCGAGGGTTAAGTTGGGCCTGTTAGCGAGGCCGGAATGAACCGTCTCAAGCTGCCCTCCACGCGCCGTGTAATCAGCCGGCAGAGAGTGAAACACGGCCGTCCTGGCTGGCATCGGGCGGCTCCGGACGTGCACCTGACCGTCATCCTGCCAACGCCGCCGCGGCGGAAGCGGAAACCCGCCCAACATTGAATTCGGCGTGACCCTCTCTCTCGTGTTGCGGTTCAATTTAAAAAGGAAGCCGGCTTCTTTCAAAAAGGAGCAATGGAATGGCGACTCCCTGAGATTTGTAAAAAATGCAGTGGTCCTTGTCAATGGCCAGCGCGCTAGTCCAGTCGATACGACAGGGCCCCTGCTTGTGTTAGATAATGACCTCCTTTACCGTGTAGCAATGCATGGCCGGGCAGGAGGCGAGGCTGCTGCTGCGTGCAGCGTGCCTTCCGGCGGCAGGTCTCGCGAACTAACCTGCACGCACCACCTCGGTGGCCACCTGGGCACCGAAAAAAACCTGGAAGCCGGATCAAGCTCGGTTTTACTGGCCAGGAATTATGGTATGAGGGAGGTTACGCGCTTTGCGCTTCCTGCCGGAGTGTCAACTTCGACAGATTCCTAGGAGGACGGTGCTCCTCTTGTTCCTATTCCCTTGATTGGCGTTCCCTTCTCGGAATGCGATGGAAGCCTGGTGGGACCTCTAGAGCCCTCAGCCGAGGACACAAGTACATTTTAGTCCTCGTGGATTATGCACCTACGATACCCGAAGGCTGTTCGTTGCGGCTCAGCTACCTCTAAAAGCCATGCGCAGGGAATTACTAGGGAATTGCAAGCGTGGGGATCCCTAAAGAAGTCTTGACAGACCAGGGACCCCCTTCACCTCGGAGCGCGTTCACAAGGAGACTGCCAGATTACTGAAAATAAAGCATTTAAAAACCTGCGATGTATCATCCTCAAACCGGGGATTAGTAGAGAGTTTAATCAGACTCTCAAGCAAATGCTAAAGTGGTGGTCAGCGAGGATGGAAGGAACTGGGATCAGCTCCTCCCCCTCGTCCTTTTTGCCTATCGGGAAGTCCCACAAGCCTCCACGGGGTTCTCCCCCTTTGAACTACTGTATGGGCGACAACCTCGGGGCATATTGGATATTTTGAAAGAAGGCTGGGAAGAAGAGGCTCTTCCCACCACTAACATACTGGAGTATATCGCGCAGTTCTGCTGATAGATTTGGAAAGATTCGACCTGTCCTTAAAGAAGTCACATGGAGGCTCAAGCAGCACAGGTTAGCTACTACAACAGCACGTCGTCGCCGGGAGTTCCACCGGAAGATCGGTCATGGTCCTAGTGCCTACCTCCCACTCTAAGTTGCTTGCCCACTGGCGGGGCCTCTGAAGTTAAGAGAGGAAGGGACTGGTGAGCTATTTGGTGAGTCAGCAATCGTCGTCCAAAGGGCAGTTTATCATGTGAACCTGCTGAAACCGTGGAAGGACAGGGACCCCGATCCCTCCTCCGACCAGCCCGCTCACTCTTGGCTCACACCTCGACCTTAACAGCGCGAACTTTGGGGCCAGGCAGACGGGAGGAGCTGGAAACAGTTATCCGGACCGTTCGAGGTAGTCAGTGAGCACCCGGAAGGACCTCTCTGATTGAGCACAACATTGTGACCAGAGCCGGGGTTGTTGTCGAGAATGCGTACCGTCTTCGAGGCAAAAGGCTGAAGTGGAACTGGAGATCAAAGCGCATGCTGGAACTAGGTGTAGTGAGGAGAGTTATGAGTCCCTGGTCCAGCCCCATTGTGCTGCGTCGGTAAGCCTGGCCGGGGAGTTGGAGGTTCTGCAATGACTTCCGTCGGCAACCAAGTCTCCCAATTTGATGCCTATCCAATGCCGCGTGGGCGACCTCCTCTCGAGGCTTGGACGAGGCTCAATACCCTGACCACACTTGACATGACAAAGAGGTACTGGCAGGTTCCTTTAGCGGACTCCTTGAAGGAAAAACGGCGTTTGGTACCCCTAAGCGGACACTGGCAGTATCGTGTCCTTCCATTTGGGTTACCGCGGGGCTCCAGCAACCTTTCAGCGTCTGGTGGACAAAGTGCTTGACCTCATAACTCATACAGTGCTGCCTACCTAGATGGCGTGGTCATCTATTCCAGCATGGAAGGAACACCTACAGCATGTCCAAGCGGTATTACGGACACTTGGTGAGGCCGGGCTCCGGATTAATCCCAAGAAATGTTTCTTTGGATTAAGCGAGGCCAAATATTTAGGCTACCTGGTGGGTGGGGTACGTGAGGCCACAGTGCTCAAAATTGATGCCATTCTGAAATGGCCCGTCCATGAACCAAGCGGCAGGTCAAGCCTTTCGGGTTAGCGGGTACTACGCCCGGTTTGTACCCGGTTTTGGGCGGCGCTGTGACTGACTTGACAAAGAAGAGGGCCCGAACATTGTGGTATGGACTGCAAAACAGGCACTGCATTTGGTGAGCAGAAGAAGGCCCATACGTCCGCACCTATTTTGATGGCACCTAACTTTTCTTTGCCTTTCATCCTCCAGGCAGACGCGGGACACAGGCCTGAGAGCGTGCTGAGCCAAAGTGTCGATGGTGTGAACACCCCGTCATGTTCCTGAGCGGAAACTGTTGGACGGGGAGACCAGGTATCGCGGCCGGTGGAGAGGGAGGCTCCTGGCGATTAAATGGCCGATCACTCAGCTGAGGTACTACCTGTTGGAGCGTGAGTTCACCCTTATCACGGACCATGCACCTCTACAGTGGATGGCCCTGCACAAGAGTCGAATCAGCGGGTCACCCGGTGGTTTCTTGACCTGCAGCCCGTTACAAGTTTTACGCTCGTTCATGCGTCGGAGTGCTCTCATGCATGCGCTGATGCTCTCTCTCACGGAGTTTCACGACCTCTCGGTTAAAGTCGCCCGACCCGGCAGGTCTGGGCTGAGGGGCCTTGTCACCTGCAGCAGGATGAGCGGCAGCTAAAGGGCTCAGTGAAGGCAGTTCTGAGCCATGCGGGATGTGGCAGAGCGCGCTAACTCTCTTTCTCACTTCCCTGTAGACCTAACCCGGGAGGTTCCACCTGTCTCTCTGGGCGTCACTTCTGGGACCGAGCCAATGGAGACAGACCTTGCCAGCTCCGGCCCCTGATGTCACATCGGGACTAAACCAATGAACAATGAACCGTGCCCGACCCTTATGACCTCACTTCCACTCCCCTTTAAAGCCTTCCCTTTTCCCTTCTGTGTCCGTCTTGTTTGGACTCTGTTGTAAGCACTTCAGTGCTGGTATTTGAAAAAAGTTGCAGCCAGGATACCAAATTACATGGGTGGCTGCTCCAAACCTTTTCTGTCTTTGACTCGTTTTGTGACACTCTTTAACCCCATCAAAAAACGAGGTAAACCATCCTCATCAGAGCAGAAATAAAACGCTGATTAGTCTTCATAAAATATGCATTTTTTCAGGTATGCATATACTGTATATTTAATGTGATTTTTTTCTCTGTTGTGAACTTGGTTGATCACTGTTACACCTGAAACAGAAAGTAATGGCCTAAACTATAGTGGACATCAGTTGCTTTGTTATTTTTCCTTTCCATCTATAAAACCTCAGTTCTTAAATTCTCAATAATAAAACTGCAATTGTTGTGAAATCTACTTGCATTAGAACTAAACTGGAATATAAAACAAAAATTATATATGTCAATATAACTGGGTCAGCCAGATAGTTATTCAGTTACTAAAAAAGAAAAAATGAGCACAGACTAAACTATAAATTGTAGTTTACTTTTTATAGAATTCTGTTTTAAAGAATTATGTGGAATTAATCTGGGCATAGTAAACCTGACAACCGATTGTTAAACAACACAATTATAAAAGGCAGTGTGGTAGTAGTAAGGCTTTGGACTTTAAACCCCGGCTGATGAGGGTTTAAATCTGCGCTACTGACACTGTACGTGATGAGTGAGTCACTTCACCTGCCTTTGCTCCAAATGGACAAATAAAAGTCACCTCGGATAAGGCGTCAACCAAATACATTAATGCCAATAATAAAATCCTCTGATTATAGACAGATAGTGGACATTAAGTAAATCCTGGTTTGTTTGTCTGTTGTAAACATTTTGCAGGCTCTAAATGACGTGCCACTCCACCTGCACACACGTACAGTCAGTTAAGAAGGAAGTTCCTAGCACAACAGAGAGACTATGGAAACTCCAAACAGGCCTGTACAAGTAGCTGTGAGTTGCAATGCCAACTGCTGTGCCAGTGCCAGCCTAAATCATGTGATAAGATAACATTCAATGATGCCTTTAGATAGCCAGCTGTTCAGCCAAGGCATTGGAGTTTAAATCACAACGCTGCTGCCTGGCGTTAACTCACAATGTGATCCTGAGCAAATTGCTTAACACTCCTGTTTGTAAAAAACAATATATGGAAAGAAAAATTCTGATCTTTTAAATGATCTTGGTTGATGTCTGATAAATGAGCAGTTATAATAATAGTAATACAGTGAACACTATGCCACTGCACTTCACAAGTATGGAATTGCAGTACAGTTGTCAAGCTGCCTTAGCGGAGAAGACTACACTTGTTTGGAGCATAAAATGTGAAAAGAGTACCTGCACTCCATCAAAATGTGCTTAAAGAACAAACTTGGACATTTGTTGATATACAAGAAAAATCAGGGTTGACCTTGTAGTACCTCTGTAGCTAAAATGATTCCAAGAATGACGGACTAATACAGGAATGTGAATGTAGTGTACATATAATAACCATTGGGTATATAGAACAGAGGGAGAATGCAAAATGATAGAAATCCTGCTGCATATCTGGGTTATCCTACACAGCTTTGTACCCAGGTACCTGCTCACTTACTCACCACAATGTATCACAGGTACTCCTTTGTCAACTTTCATTCTTGCTGATTCTCCTTCTACAAACCCTGACCTCAGTTAACAACAGCAACAATAACAATTTACTTATTGTATAGCCCAAAATCATACAAGATTTGCCTCAATGGGCTTTAACAGGTCCTGTTTATGGACTGACCCCCAACCTTGACTCTCTAAGAGACAAGAAAAAACTCCAAAAAGACCCTGTAGGAAAATAATGTAAGAGATGTTGGGAAGGTCTATTCGGAGAGATCCCCTTCCAGGTAGTCTGGGCATGCAATGGGTGTCAAGAAATGGGTGAATACAACACACCAAAAGAATATAAGTTATCCTCTTCACCAAGCTAGATGGCCAATCTATCATTGCCACCCCAGAAATTCAATACTACAGTACAAACTACTTTATTTTTGCACAAGTGCAGGTGTAGAGTACCTCAACAAGCCTCACCACACTAGTCAGTGTTCACCACACCAGTCAAGGGTTTGTTCCTATTCACCTTCCAACTCCCACTTCAAAAGTTCATGGACCAGGTAGCTGTATTCCTTATCTTGGCTTCACTTACAAGGTCAGGTATGGTTGTACAACTACTCCAGGAGCAGCAGGCATAACCATCCATCTGACCTAATGGACCAGGTCTTTATGGCAGCAGCCTTGTTGCCTGTTCTGCAAAAGAGACAGCTTTATCCATAACTGTCTCGGATCTACTGTTGCACTTTATCAGTCTGGAGTTGCTGCCACCTCTGGCATTTCCTTCTTGATATTAATTTCTCTACAATACTGAGTCTCTACAGAGACTGCCTATAGTCCTCCCAGGTGAATCCTCACATACTCATAAAATATACTGCCATGGTGGTGCCCATGATGTTACCAGCAACTTTACTTCCTTTGCCAGTGCTTGCTTTGATAGGACCTTGTATGGCCCTACTACTGTCCTGTCCATTGTTGTCCTGCCTATTCAGATTAGGATGCCTCTTATTAGAATCAGATGATACATGAGTTAAGTTTCTGGTTTATGTCGATACAATCAGCCAGTCTCAGGAACTAAACCTTGAGTTTAGTGGTTCATCGTCACAACACAACTGTTACTAGACCAGGGGTCCTCAATCACGGTCCTGGGGGCCGAGTGGCTGCAGGTTTTGTTCCAACCCAGTTGCTTAATAAGAAGCTCTTATTGCTCAAGTAACACTTCTGCTTCACTTTAGTTGCCTGCATTCGTTAAGATTATGAACCCTTATTGCTTATTTTAGTCTTGAACAGCTGTATTCTTGGTTTTAATCACCCTTATTAGCAATAAGAAGCAAAATGACAAATGAGACCAGCATTTCTCCATTTAGATTTTTACCATTTATTCCTGTGTGTATTTATCATCCCTCTATTGGGTTTAATTAAATACTTGGAAGGAAAGTGAAGAGAAAAGCAGGAAGGACTGAGAATTACTCCTCCATTTTAGCCTTCAAATCATTTGGATGATATCCTTAGAAAGGGGAAGAAAATCAATGAGAATGACTTGACATGGCAGAGTTAAAGCACTAACAAATTGAAGAAATTAAATTATTGCAAGAATTGCTTTCTAATTAATCAACTGGGTTAGAACAAAACCTGCAGCCACTGCGCCCTCAGGACTGTGACTGAGGACTCAGTACTAGAACACAGTCCTTGTCCAACAATTTAAAAATAGAGTGGAGGAAGACACTTTTTAACTAGAAATAAAAGCGAAACCCATGCTATTACGAAAACATACACATGTTAAGTTGACCTTAAATTTAAGTTCTACATGTTATCAGTAAGCATTAACAAGATTGCTTAATTCCCCAGCAACACCAATACGGAAAATCTTGTTATGAGGCAGAATTCCCTCATTCTACTGAGGACATACTTTTCTCCATAGTAACAAAAGGGGCAGAAATGAATTTTAATAGCTATCTAGTAATTTGCTCTTTAAATTGTTCAAATTGTCCTTTGTCAGTAGAAGAAAAATACAGTTTTCCTCTACTTACCAAACCACACTTGCTACAAACAATATCAAGGGATACCTTAAGACTCTGATCTTACAGAAGAAAGCTGTCTTTAAATAATTTGAGATGGCTTTCTACAACTGGTTATACTTTGTAAAAAATTTCATTTTGGAACCATACATTCAAAACCTTTCAAGCATTCCATGAGACATATTTGTGTCTATCTGCATAAATGTCCATGGATTTTGCACTAATAAAAAAGCATTAAATATAAAAATATGACAAGGTAATATACAGAAGGTAGATAATTTTAAAATGATGTTAAAGAATACAGAAAAAACATTACAAAAAATCTAAATAAAATCTTACTTGAGTAATAAGGCCTTTATTTACCACACAAATATAGCGACTAAAGCTGTCTAATGCTGTCTGGGAATGAGTTCCCTCACAACTAATGGCACACACCTACAAGGTAAGATTGGAACAGACAGGAGATGAACAGGAGTGAAGGTCAGTGGACAAGGATGAATCCCAAATGTTAAGCAGGAAGAGGATTTTCCTGGAGAGCTTTAAATGTAAAACCGGTTTAACAAGGAGCTAAAACCAGGCTGGCACAAGATGGGAGCCTTGTGTGTCAGTAGACAAGACCTGAGTTCTAAACCATCTAAAGTTTATGGACAGTCGTTATATACAGCAGGGATGTTAAATTTGGATCATCAAAGACTGCAGTGGCTGCAGGTTTTCATTCAGTCACTTTTGAATTAGTAACCAATTACTGCTGCTAATGGAAGAAGTTTTTGTCTTAATTTTAATTGACTTTCTTTTCAAGATTAAGAACTTTTAATTGCTCCTTTGTTCTTTATCAGCAACCAAACAGTAACAAGGTGCACAGTCACCAGCTGATGACCAACCAGCTTGAATTCTCCTTTGTTTCCATCATGCAGTATCCATCCATCCATCATCCAGCCCGCTATATCCTAACTACAGGGTCACAGGGGTCTGCGAGACCAATCCCAGCCAACACAGGGTGCAAGGCAGGACACAAACCCCGACCAGCACACCACAGGGCACACACACACACACACACACAAAATCAAGCACACACTAGGGACAATTTAGAATCTCCAAACCTGCATGTCTTTGGACTGTGGGAGGAAAACAGAGGACTTGGAGGAAACTCATGCGAGACACAGGGAGAACTATGTAAACTTCACGTGGGAAGCAAACCCAGTACTCCTAACTGCAAGGCAGCAGCGCTACCCACTGCGCCACCGTGCCACCCTCATGCAGTATCCGTTTTAAAAATATTTGTAGTGAGAAGTCAAGCAAAATGACACCTTTTATTGGCTAAAAAGATTATAATATGCAAGCTTTTGAGGTAACCCAGGTCCTTCTTGGGGCAAGCGGCCTGAGTAAGTTGCCTTGAAAGCTTGCATATTAATCTTTTGTTAACAATAAAAGGTGTGCGTTTCTGACTTCTCCTATATCCATAATAGCTAACATGGTACAAAACCTAATACTATAAAAAAATATTTGAAAAGAGAAAAATCTTGATCTGCTCAGGCCCATAACATTTGGATGTTGTCTCAGAAAGAGAAAATCAAGAGTTAAGGAAATATTAGACATGATCTTTTGAAGAGCGATCTTTGAGAGACAGAGACACTTTCACTTTCTGTGAGTCAGGTAAGTCACGTCATACTTACAACCTTTGGAAGCAAGTCCCGTGATACACATGCAGAGCAGATTAGAGATAATGGAAGTAGGAAAATTCGAAAGTCTCAAAAAAAATTAGAGTAAAGCTCACATTAGTGCAAACAAGCGAAAATATTACTCGGTGAAATAATGGAAGGCGAAAAGATATTGAACAGTGTTTGAGGATGTCTGGTGGAAGAGAGACAATGCACTGACTTTAAAACATTGAAGAGCCAGACGAAATATAGATCCACGCACACAGCAGCAGCAGCAATCCAGCAGCTGATTGAGCAAAAGAGGAGGTAAAAACAACTGTTATTTGCTTCCCATTGTATCACCATTAAAGATATTCTTCACAAAGGTCGCTAGTGCTTTAAAGGGGCTTGGCGAACAGCGAGCAGGAGTGAAGCCCTAGTGTTTTATTAAAAGAAACTGATTGGATTAAAATTGGTGGCCTACATGAAAACAGAGTATCAGACTTCTGATTTAGATGGCCACTTGTTGGCTGTATCTCATAACTGTCTTTCATTATTGTTTTGGCCTCTGGTTAAAATAAAAAGAAACAATATAAGTGTTTCCAATGTTAAAAGCAAGTCAGTTAAAATTAAGACCAAAATACTGAATTCAATTTGTGACAGTAATTGGTCACTAATTTAGAAAGTGGCTGGAACAAAAACCTGCAACCACTGCGGTCCTCCAGGATCTGAGTTTGTAAGGCTGCATATCTGAGATATTGAGCATTCAAAGAGTTTAAGTGAATAGCACTTTGAGCAGCGGAGAAATTAATTTTCCTCATTTGAAAAACACGTGGACTTACAAGTCACTTTTATATGTGTATCAAAAAAAAGTTCAGAATCAAATGCAACACCAATAAATGTTAACTTTTTTTTGTAAGGTCAAAGAACTCAGATGGGGATTTGACTTTTAAAAAATGATTATCTATGCTTGCTTTCCCGATTCATGGGGCCATATAGGCATATAGGCAGTGATTCCGTTTCTAATTCAGTTCAGTATTTAATATAACACTCAGTTCAAGTGCTCTGAGCAATAAGGTTGCTGTTACTTCTGCTCTTTTTATTTAAACAATCCCTTGTGTATTTGAATGTGATGCCTGTCATCCAGTCCAAGAGCTGGTTTTTTGACCTGCTCTGCCCCTTTGAGCCTGACTTCATTAAGTCGATGACTTAAGGATGCTATGTTATGTTATCTTATATATGTGTATTTTCCCAAATATACTAGATTTAACCTATTGGTTTCAACTGAGGTTAAGTGGGTGTCACTGTAAAGACAAGAATAACTGTATAAATTTATAACAACCTTTTCTGAAACTCTGGGTTTTTCACCATGCTAGCAAATTTAATTAATGTCCTACAGAAATATTTCTCCCTCACATGGGGCTATAGTGATACCACTGTTGTACTACAGGTTATTTGAAAAATCTGGCAGCAGTGATGTATACTTTTATTTTAATTAGCTGTGGCCACTAGGGGGACATCACAGACCCCACAAACCTCAGACACAATTGTGTCAACTACAGTTCTAGGTTAAAAACCTAACCTTTAGTTTTATTTATCTCAATTTTCTTTATAGTTTTTCTTTCCCTATCTTTTGTCCCTTCCCTTCCAAGTGAGCTTCATCTGACTCCATTGCTGATCTGACTCCCCAAATAATGTGGGGGAGGCTAATTTTATGCAGGACCAGGGTCCTTCTGATTTCAGGATTCTGATGGCACTTCCAGGTCAGGCAGAAACTCTAAAAAGCACCCGGGGTGGCACTCACTGCCCCATTGGACCACAAATCCGCAGCTTGTGGAGGTGTGTTAGGGAACACCAACCCAGGAATGCTGTCACCTAGCACACCAGTGCTGCATGCAGTCTCAAAAGGCTATTTTCCCAGGTCCATCCAACATTCCAGCCTCCCCAGGCTGGGTAAGAATCTCCTGTCATACCCCACTGGGATGCCAGTCCATCCATGTTGGCTTGGACACAGGGTTACCTGCCTCTGTTATTTATTCTGCTGGCGATGGAACAGGATCCATACCAGCCAGGACACAATCCATCCTGGCTGCCCATCCATGGCATATCTTCCTTTTTCTGTCCACCTCAGCTATTATAATTGAATTAATCTGGTTTGAAAATAGATGGAATGACATCTTTTATATAACTAAATTAACAATAATGTTTGATGCTATCAAAGCACATGTATTGTCTCTTACAGTTTCTTCTTTGTAATGGTTTTAGTGAGGTGTAAGGGAAAAAAAGGGATAAACTGACCTGCTGCGATAGATTATGAGTGTGTGCATAGGTGTGCTCTGTGGCATCCCAATCCAAGGTTGGAACTTTCCCATACATGCTATGTTTCTAAGATACACTAGTCTAGTAATGCCCCTATGAATGCAAGCTGATGAAACAGATGGATAGAAGATGGCTTGGGTTCAGCAGGAATATGAATTACCAAGCAAGATGGAAAACATTTACAGTATTATAAAGGATTGCCTTGTAGTCTGTTTCTGACCACTGGCCATCGTTATATTATACGGGCGGGAGATTAGTAAAGCAATAATTATTTTTTTCTACCAATTATCTACATCTGTAAAACAAACAATCCATGAAAACTTTGTGACTGAAAAGCGTTAAACACCTATAATTCAGTTTTAAAGATGGTATGTTACAAAATGCTTACGTCAGTGTTGTTAGCGTCTATGGACATTCAAATGCCAGGAGCTTATTGATTTCCAAAGGTCCTGTCAAACAAGTGACCATGTATCCCCAAAATGACACTCTCAACAAATGACCACAAACCTTAGAAAGCCAAGGCAAAAATCTCCATCCACCCTAATCAAGAGTTTGTTCTTGGTTTGCCCAACATGGTAACAGCAGAAGTAGTTTAAATGTGGATTTATTATTATTAAGGCAAGGAACAAAAAGGGGAGGCGACGCGGTGGGCAGTGGTAGCGCTGCTGCCTGCAGTTAGGAGACCGGTTCGCTTCGGGTCCTCCCTCTTGATGGGTTTTGCATGTTCTCCCGTGTCCCCGGTGGGTTTCCTCCGGGCCTCCGGTTTCCTCCACAACCCAAAGACATGCAGGTTGGGTGGATTGGCGATTCTAAATTGGCCTATGGGGTTGCTTGGGTGTGTGGGTGTGTTTGTTGTGTTCCTGGGTGGGTTGGCACCCTGCCAGGATTGGTTCCTTTCCTTGTGCCCTGTGTTGGCTGGGATTGGCTCCAGCAGACCCCGTGACCCTATTGGGTTCAGGGTTAGAAAAAGGATGGATGGATGGATGGAACTAAAGGAACAGAACTGAATGTGTAGAAAAAATAAGTAGTCCAATTAGATAACACTGGGAATCAAAGAGCAGGCAAAGACAATGCACAAACAATGTATAAATTAAGGTAGAACAGTGACAAGAGATTAAAGCAAAATTCATGTCCAGGGTTCACAAAAAAAAGGCTAAAATATGAGAGAAACAACAAAACGAGGACGTCTTATGAGCCAAGGGTTGCCCCTACTTGAAATTTGCCTCAGGTGATGGCTGAATAATTTTGTTATGCACAAAGTGTTGCCAAGGTATGTGAGTCATAACGCCATCAAGCTTGATATGTGTCAGGTGAAATAAGCAAGAATCCAGCAACCAGTTTAAAAGAAATGTGCTAAGATGTCATTTCAGTATGGTGGAAATTAGTCCAGAAAGACTGTCCTCTCCGTTTCTGTTAATTTCTTTTTGTGGGGGTGCAGCCGGGCATACAGACATATATAGACACACTATATTGCTTGCCTTTACACAACATGAACTTTAATGACTTCCCATGCAATACATAGGCTTTAATATGGGTTAGCCCACCTTTGCAGCCTTAACAGCTTTATCTCTTCTGGGAAAGCTTTCCACAAGGTTTAACAGTCTGTTTAAGGGAATTTGTACCCATTTTTCCCAGGAGAACATTTGTTAGGTCAGGCTCTAATTCATCCCAAAGGTGTTCTGTTGGGTTGAGGTCAGGGCTTTATGTAGGCCAGTAAAGTTCCTCCACACCAGACTCGCTCATCCATTTCTTTATGGACCTTGCTTTGTAAACTGGTGTGCAGTCATGTTGGAAAAACCATTCCCAAGCAATTCCCACAAAGGTGGGAGCATGAAATTACCCAAAATGGCTTTGTATGCTGAAGCATTAAGAGTTCTTTTCACTGGAACTAGGGGCCAAGCCCAACCCTGAAAAACAACCCTACAACATAATCCTCCTCTTCCAAAACTTTACACTTGGCATAATGCAGTCCAGGCAAGTACCGTTCTCCTGGCCATCAGACTGCCAGACAGAGAAACATGATTCGTCCTCCAGAGGACATGTCTGCACTGCTCTAGGAGTCCAGTGGTGGTGTGCTTTATACCCCTGCATCCGGCGCTTGCATTGCACTTAGTGATATAAGGCTTGGATGCAGCTACTCAGCCATGAAAACCCATTCCATGAAACTCTACGCACTGTTCTTGAGCTTTTGGAGGTCGAGCTATTGACTCTGCAGAATGTTGCGACTTCTGCACACTTGCTCTACAAGCATTGTCACCATTCTGTGATTTTGCATGGTCTACTACTTCATGGTTGAGTTCCCGCTCTTCCAATTGCTTCCACTTTGTTATAATACCACTAACAGTTGACCGTAGAATATTTAGTAGCCGGAAATTTCACAAATGGACTTATTCACAAGTGGCATCCTATTTAATATAGAAGACAATAGTATATGCTTTTTACTGTATGCGCTCTGCTAGGACTCCGATTTATATTCGAAGCCTCCGTGATGGGCTTTTGTTGTGCAAAACTCCTTGAAAATCAAAAAGCACAGCCACGCCCCTCGTTTGTCTGTTAAGGTTTATGACCTGTCTGAAGTTCAGGTTGTGATGCGACTTTACAGCTCAATGCTAGTTTCCATGCAGCAATCCATCCATCATCCAACCCTCTATATCCTAACTACTTGGTCACGGGGGTCTGCTGGAGGCAATCCAAGCCAACATAGGGCGCAAGGCAGGAAACGAGCCCACCGCAGGGCGCGCGCACACAACACCAAGCACACACTAGGGACAATTTAGAATCGCCAAAGCACCTAACCTGCATGTCTTTGGACTGTGGGAGGAAACCAGGTACTCGGAGGAAACCCACGAGGAGAACATGCAAACTCCACTCAGAGAGACCCAGGAAGCGAAACCGCGTCTCCTAACTGCGCAGGCAGCAGCGCTACCACTGCGCCCTCATGCAGCAATAACAACGTAAATATTAATGCATCGTTCAGCATTACGAAAAATGTCAGCAGAAAAGAAGAACGTGTACAAATGCAAGAAAACATACCTAAAATGTTAACAAACTAAGCACATGCATGGATCCTAGTAATAATAATAATAATAATCCATGTGGCTATTGAACACTCACATTAACGAAAATTAATGTAAACTGTACTGCACAGTGATGCTAACGGCTTCTTCGAAATACTTGTTCAGAATATTATTTCATTTTTTAGATATCTAGTCTTCAGCACAATAGGGTCTTTGCTTTCTTTTTGTTTTAATTTTTTCTCTTCGTTGCACCACTGATCCTTCGTTTAAAATGACCTTCCATGTGAGATTTATTTTTGTGCGACACGGTAACGCATCAGATGTACGATGTAATAAAATTGATCAGACACCTGTTCTGATCGTGCCGCATTAATATCAGACTAAAAGAACTCATGATTCTCTGTTAACAGCTTTTTTATTTCTGACTGGACAGGTTTATAATCGTGAGGATCTAAGTGCGTGACACTGGCCCTGAAAAATGTAACAGTACAGTACATTTAATGTGTAACCCCCTCTCCACCCACCATTGACTCTCTGAGAAGAACAGAACCCACACACGCACAAAAAAAGTAGGTCGGTCGCAATGTGCGTCAAAATGGGCGAAACGCAACACACAAAACTGAAAACACGTGTAAGATCTTAACAATAAATACAGAACTATCACATATACGGATACAGATTTGTTCAAATACATCAAAAGCAAAGTAGAAACTACAGTAATTAACAAAACTAATAAACAGCAATATATGTCAATCAGCTAATTGTCGAATCACTGCCAGAATGTATACTGTACAAGCCAAACAGTCAGAGCTCTGGGGACGTCGTCTTCTCCCTCTATTGGCCATTCTGCGGCTAAGTCAGGGCTGAGACGGCCAACCTGATGAAAGGAACCTTCTACCCTAAAATTCCAGTGCTACTTTATCTTGGATGATTTATCCATGGCAGGCAAACACCTTCGTAGTTTAGCAGTGGCACTAAGTGCCACATGAGGATACCGAGAAGAACAACAGAATAGTCATGTTCAGTGAATACTGAGGGGTTTACACAGAAGACATTACATAACCGGAGAACGGATTGGGGAAATTGGGAATGCAGCAAGATAACACACAGCATAACATATATAAATCATAATTTGACGAAACACTAAATGACTTTAGACACCGTTACCCACGAGTGGGTAAGGACCCTAGCATATCAACTTTAGGAATAATACCCAATAACTAGAAAATTCCAATTTTGTACCGACAGAACAGGCATTTACAGCAATCCCCACTTAGATTATCACGATTATAAACCTGTTTTACCCAGCAACCTTTGGCTAACAGTACTGGTGGCGGCCGTTGTTAACCAATCAATACATTTGGGGAACTTGGGCCCCTCGTTTGCCTTCCTAGTTATTACTTATCACCGGAGACGACGCGTCTGCATTCTTTTTGGTTGCAAACACCAGCAAACGCCTGTCACGTGACTCACCACACGCGACCTACATCTTTGAACAACATACACGGAAATTCGCATCTGTCGTATTATTACTTTTTATTGGTATATTCTTCTGGGTACGGATGTAAAATTACGAAAATGAAGTGGACTATCTGGATATTTGTCGCGACTAGCCTTAGCGCTGTGTCTTCAGGTAAGTTGAAGGGCCGAACTTGTATCAGAAAATATAAATAAAATGAAAGTGAAACTGTTTGTCTGTGACACCATGTTATAGTTTTCAAGAACTAAGCAAAACACTGTCCAAATACGTTTATTTGTTTTTATGAAACTTGTTTGATAGTTTCATATGTTCGGGGTTTATTTGATAGAAGGTCTCTCCGTAAGGATGCGATTTCTTTCATTTCCGTATGGACAAGTCGTTTGTTCTCCCACTCTCTTTCGGTTTGTTACACAGAAAGTTGTTTGCATGTTATGTGAAGGTTTGAGAACGCTGATCATTGTTGTGATGTGGCCCAACTGTTGTCATAGAGTTTCTAACACTCGCCTTCAATATATCGCAGTGTTTAGGGTATTGTGAGATGACAGGCAGACCTCGAATCACTTTTTTGCATGCAATATGCATTGGGGTTTTCTGAGATTTAAGTGTCATCTGCATGAATGTAATATTAGTTTCCGTGAAAGTTGTTATTTCTTGTTTGAATTACTGTATATTGCATTGTGTATGACGTATGCTTCTTGTGGTATAAAGTTTTGTCCTGGAGGATTACCTTGGCCGCAGTTTGTCGTTTTCACCGTCATCGCCATCAATGATTACCTTAATTTTTTTTTTAATTGCTGACTTTCCAGTCTCATATTTTGCATTCAGAAAAGTGCAGTACTTAGAGATTTATATTCATTAGAAGTTTAAAAAATGTGTTTGCCATATCTGTGTATATTTTAACTATTGTCTTTTAACTCTCTTTATTTGTAACGTTTATATCAGAATGCTAACAATGCACAGCAGGCACTAGAATCGTGCACAGTGGGTAGCCATTTCAGTGTTACCCACATGGATGCTTATATAGTAGACAATCGCTTAAATGTCCTGTACATTGAAAAATAACATGTACGGTAACAGCATTATATTACACACATTAATTCTTGCATTCAGCAAACATTTACTCTTATTTTTTATTTCAGGATTTATATTGGGAATAGCCACATGCCTAATTAAATTAGGCATCTGACAGAAAAAAAAAAATGTTACAGACGAAATGTGAAGCCACAAGACATTACCAGGACAGAACAAGAGAAAATGCCACCATACCATCTCCCTTGTGTGTTTATACAAGTAATAGAAATTCAACTATTACTCTTCATTTCAGTTGACTATTTACATAATATGCTCAATATAAAAATAATTTAGGATTTAATTTGTATAATGTCGTTGACAGAGCACTCCGTGCCAATGTGTTTTCCAGAACACACATGAATGACTACAGTATGCTATTCAAAACAACAAAATACGCCAGCGGTTGCATTGATTCTAAGCATTAATGCATTCTTGTATTTGGAGATAGTAACTATGTACTCTGAGTAATAAATACAATGACTACTGCCTCTCAGGTTATCTTAAGGCTTTAAAAAGATCAAGCAAATAAAGTTAACCGCTATTTCTTTCCCAGCAAACACCTGTCCATTCTGTGAATTCACGTTTTCTATTGCAGTACTGCAAGTGCCTGTAGCAAATGTTAACTGTAAAATTAAAGTTTATATTTTAGAGCCCTTTACTAAGCACACTATTAAGATTTTATACAAAGTAGATATAAATGCATTTTAAAACCCAAACGTCCAGTTCTTCATTTTATAATTTGCTTTATTCCATTAGTGCTGAGGGAAATCACTGTAGCATTATTTTCTGACCTTAGGTATCCTTTTGTAATGAAGCCTGTTACAGAGGTTTCCACATTTACATAAAGACCTGGTAGTGTTACAGTAGTAATTAAGGTACATGAACACATCTGTGGCCTATGTAAGTGTAGTGTATGACATTTCAATTTTAATGTTTACAGTTTACCATAAATGAAGAATTTCCTCAGTCACATCATCCTGTCATAACATAATTACAATGAAAAGTACAATATTGTTATTCAAGGAATTTTTCAGTCAAGTACTGAATACATTATGCTGTTGATTTACATTAGATATTGTTTTGAATGTTTTTATTTTTCTTCCAAATTTTACATTGTGGAGGGTCAACCCCGGGAAGGGATACTGTTCTTTTCAGGGTACACCAATTAGATACCCATGTTTGTCAAAATTGCAGTCAGTAGGTTAATGTGTACTGTATATATAAACGGTTGGTGGAAGCTAATTACCAAGTGATGAAAATGCAATCAGATTAATGTGCAAAATCCAAAAGCAAGGAGCATAACTGGAATACAAGCATTGAAAAATGTTGCAAAATGAATGTTTCACCAGTGAGAAAATGATTTACGTTTGTATTTGTATTCTTCGATATTGTTAACACTGTGCACCATAACTATTTTATTTTGTTAGCCTGTAATGGACAGACACCCCGTCCACTGATTTTTTTATGACTTGTGCACGATGTGGTAGTAGGCTCCATCCTCCCCGCGACTCTGCTCAGGATAAGCAGGTTTGTATGGAGTAAGGTCACTGTGAAAAATAACTCGTAATAATTTAAGTCAAATTTACATTTTACACGTGTCCGTTACGCTTGCGGTTTTGAAAATTACAGGTATAATTTCAAGCGTTAACAAACTGTCAAAAATACGTCATTGGATGCACGAAGCATTGATATCGTGGAAGAAACAATCGTTTTTTGTTACTACGCATCTGTTAAAGGTAGAAAGATGGAATTACTTTTGATAGCGATAGTACATCATGCTTACTCCTTACAATGGTTTCAAAACGCAAAAACAAAACCAACGCAATATTTATATAAAAAAACAAAGACAACATTGACTGCTAATCCTGCCAGCAACCCCCAAGTTTTCCCTGTAAGTTGGAGGACTTGCTTGCAGGACTGGATGTAGATCAAAGTGAGGGCATGAAATTAACAAATTAACATCGCCATCCAAGCGCTGCTTTAATCTTTACAAAACATCTTTGTCGAATGTCCAACTGTTTGTTATAAGTGTACAGAAGAGCGAGATGTTGGAACGCTTCCACCTTTGGGGTTTCGGCACTCTTAGGTCATAGATTTGGGGGTTGGGTGAGAAGAACGGAATTATGACCCCACGTCTTTCCTCAAGGAGGATGTGAATATATACAACACTACAAATCAGACTTAAAGATTGGGGGCTTTTGCACCCTCGTGACGGCACTGAGTTTTTTTTTAACGCTCGCGATTTTGCTGTGGAAGCAACGAGTCAGATTAAGAACAGTTTGGAGAATAATGGAGGAATATTTTGGACAAAATAAATCAGCAAGATAAATCAAAGAACTGTGAAATATGGCAATAAATACATAATAACACTGAATATTGGGATTGCATGACCTCCCGGTGTCTCGGAGGTTTCTCCCATAGTCCAAAGACATGCGGGTTGTATGTGTTCGCGTGTTCACCCTGTGATGGACTGACGCCTGTGCTAGCTGGGATAGCTCAAGCAGAACCCCATGACCCTATTTAGACTAGGCAGGTTTGGAAATGACTGACTGACATAATGGAATGAAGACAAAAAGGTATAATTTTACCCATTTAATCATTTATACTTGCATTTCATGTTGTTACTATTTATTTATTGTCACATGTCACAATAATTTTATTTATTTTCATGTATTTATTTGCATATTTATCCATTCATCTTACCAGTGGGTAGGCTGCTGCCTCACAGTTAGAGACCGGTTCGCTTCCCGGTCCTCCCTGCGGGAGTTTACATGTTCTCCCGTGTTTGAGTGGGTTTCTCCGGTGCTCGTTTCCTCCCACAGTCAAAGACATGCAGGTTAGGTGCATTGGTGATTCTAAATTGTCCATAGTGAGTGCTTGGTGTGTGTGTGCATGCCCTGCAGGGCCCAGGTTTGTTTCCTGCCTTGGCTCCTGTGTTGGCTGGGATTGGCTCCAGCAGACCCCGTGACCTGTAGTTAGGATGTAGCTGGTTGGATAATGGATGGATGGGAAAATCATTGGCAAAATACTCAAACTAAAAAATAAAATATATTTAAAAATATAAGTAAAATGATTTTACTCACTGTAGTTATAAATATACTAAAAGCAAAATATACATTTTTTTAAACAATATTTGTGGTTATAGGATTAAATAAAATGGGAGGGCACATAAATTAATTAATTCAATCAATTAATAGAATAGCTACCATTATACAAATAAAAAAACAACATTGTAATTCCCCACCATCTAAGCAAGTTTCAAAAACTGTTTGAATTAATTAATTATTCTACGATTTTATTTATCACATAAAACCAAAAAAATTGTGGTTAAAAAATATTTTTGCTTTTAGTGCATTTATAATAAAGTAAATCATTTACTTAAAAAATGTATATATATTTTTATTATTATTTGGACTGTATGAGGCATTTATGTATGTTACATAGGGATCATTTGTGTCCATTTTAAATGAGTTTTTTAGTTTTCATTCTCCGTACTTACTAATGAGCAATGGTGGACACTTAAAGTAGTTGAAGCATTTCTGCTGCAGTGTTTTTAAGCTGTAGGAACAGCTGGTGACTCCATGTGACTGCAAGTTTGAGTTTGGGAACCACTGCTATATCTTACAATAATTTAATAGTTGATTAATTGAAATAGAATTCTAATCATGCAGCTACCAAAAAACTGTCAAAACACAGACTGCTGTCCTGTTTATATCGTACCCCTAAAATTCTGTCATCATTATCATTAGACTAAACTATATATCAGTTGAGGACCAGTATTTGGCAATGTTACTAGCTTAGCATGCATTACTTTATTAAAATAAAATATTGATAAAACAGTTTACAAAGGTTGTCTTATTTATAGATCCATTCATTAAAATATTTCAAAGTTTTTAGTGTTAGTGTTTTCAGTTTTGGAATCTAGATGATGAAAAACTAAATGAGGTTGATCATTTTGAATTTTGAGATAATATGGATTTTACATGTTTTGTGTTATTTACATTTTACCGACATTTCTTGTTTTAAATCAACATTTTGTGAGTCTATGGAAATACAAAAATTACTCAAGAAAAATTATATTGAAAAAATTTTAATTGATATTGGCATCAAAACCCAAAAAAATGAAAAATCTACATAAAATTTTATTTTTTTTTAAACTTTTTTTTTTATCATTAATTGTGCTACAGTATTACTTTTTTTAGTATTCCTGTAATGTTTTTTTACTGGTTTTTTTTACATTGTACTTATTAGTTACCCCTTAATTTTGTGGTGTTTTGAATTTTACTTTTTGCTTTTCCCGTTTTTATCAGTCTTGTGGTATGTGATGCACACAGAAATAATAAGCAGCCTTTTTTTTTGCACAAAACCATCAAAAGTTTTATCAATATGTTCATCTGAAGAGCTGGGGCCGTTCAGCCACTAGAATTCTGAACTTGTTAATGTTAGTGAGTTAAAAATAACATACATATTTTTTGGGGACTTTGTTTTGGCGTTTGCACACCCCTTTTCAAAGTTTCTTTTTGGAAACGGTAATGATCTTTTATGTCAGTACTACTACAAGTAACAGATACAGCTTTGGTTTGTGTATGTGCTTTTGACACATCGCCATCAGATGTTCACAGTTAAAAAAAGGGAAAAAAAAAACACCTTTTTTCTTTACTTGCTGTTGTCTTTCTCTCCTTGTTTCTTTTTTTCATTTTCGGGATGCATATTGACACCCAAATTTGGCCTTCTGTGTAATGAGAAAAGAACTTTTCTAAGCAATGGTGAAAAGGCAGGGCAAGCGGGCCGGGGCCCACTGGCTCAACAATATTTTTGTTTTCCCTGAATCCCCCACCAATTACCAAGTTTTTTCCCAGTCAAAATTTAAATTTTATATTGGAATACATCTGAAAATCTGAAAAACAAGGATATGTGAGTCTAAAAGCCTGAATTCTTTTTTTTAAAATAAACAAAAAGTACAAACCTATCAGTAATGTAAAGAAAGCGAAGCCAACTCTGACTTTTTGGTTAAATTTTAAAAGCAAAGCAGAGGGCATGCATCTATCTCCTGAGACTGTAACATCTTTGTCATTGTTTTTTAAAAATTTGACATTTTTTAAAAGGCATTAACATCTTTTTTTTTTTTTTTTTTTCATTTTTTTTTTTTTTTGGATCATTAGAAAAGTTTTTGTTTTTACAATTTAGTTTTCGTGATGTGCTGTGAAAAATAAACACAGTTAAAGACTGAAGAGACTTTTTAAATTGTTTCTGTATATTTACTTTTAAATCAGCAATCAATATATGAAACTTTAAAAAGAAAACTTTAGAAAAACAAACCTGTCACCCAAAAGGCCCGGTTTAAAAGTCCGGGAATTGAGTCTGAAAACCCTTGTTTTAAAATTTACTGGTTCTTTTTTGATGTTTCACACTGCTAACAACTTCTAAAGTGAGTACCAGATTTGAAAGAAGTGAAATATTTAGTTGTGTCTCCCTTTTTGGGTTCTTTCATAAAAAATGTGTCAATCATCAATTCAGTAAGTTTGGGATTTGGAAATTAAAACAGTATGCTGAATGGATTAATCTACCCCCCAAGAAAAAAGTTGGGTAAAAAGGACTCTATGAGGGCCTTGTGTGTTCCACCTTTATTTTGGGAAATCTGACATGATTGTGGCCAAAAAGTGTTTGGAGCCTGTTCTACTAATGGGCTTCGAGAGAGTTTTTTTTCTTGAAACCTGTAAGCTTGACCTCCCCACCCCAATTATTTCTCCCCGTTTATCCCAAAAGAATTTGAAATAGCAACAAACAAAAGTAAAATTAAAATAAAACCCATTTCCCTTTAAAAAACATTTGGGGCCCCCTTCAATAACCCTAGGCTAATGTATATTATACATGTTTTTCATGATTAAAACCCACTTTTGGGGGGTCAGCCCAATGTTTCTTCCTGCCGCTTATGACATTGATCCCCCTGATATGTTTATAGTAGTGTTTTGGGGGGGTATCCCCGTTCATACAAAAACGTTTTAATTTTTGTTTGATATGGATTTGTTTTATCCCGGAAAAACCGGTTTAAAAAACCTAAAAAACGGGGGGAAGCGGGCGATGGGAAACGTTTGGGGGGGACCATTTTCCTGAAAACGCAAAACGGGAATCCCCAGGTACAGGGGCTTTAAGTGGAGGTTGTGAGAGAAAAAACAAAAGGGAAGCTGTAGCAGACAAAAGTTAAACCCTTATGACACCGGGAAAAAACCCTTTTTAACCAAAAATATGCGGGCCCCTTTGTCTGAAGTTTTCCTTTGGTTTTAAAAGTTCGATACGGAACCATTATGTTCAATGGGGAATATTTTGTTTCTATAGTACTGGGACTACGGGATAATACTGAAAACCAAGTTGTACTTGTTTTTTTTTTTTTTAAAATACTGTGAAATGTACCTGGTTACGTGAAATTAAGGGTAAAGATCCCGGGTTCCCTACAGACTCCCCCCACTTTGGGAATCTTTGAACCAACCCCGTTTTTAAGTTATGAAAGATGATTGAGAAATCTAAATTAAAGGGGGGGGTTAGTTGGTGCTCAAATGTTTTTTTAAAAAAACAGTCAAAAGTAAAACAAAGTGTCCATTGTCGGGTTTCAGAATAAAAAAAATTCCAAATAAATAGCAAATCCATAAAACCAGTAAAACTTGGGGATAAAATCCATAATAAATAAATCCGAAAAAATAGGGGTTTTAAAATGAAATTCCCCAAATGCAGCACACCACCATCTGTCCCCCGGCTCCCCCCTTTACAGGCGTTGCTGGCGGGGGCCTGTATTGGGGGCCCCGGCCCAAAAATTTTGCGGGGGCCAGCCCCGTCCGAGATTGGCAACCACCCCCCGTGTTCCTTGCCCCCCCAAACACCCTGATCCATTGGGTGGTCTTACATTTTTTTTTCCCCCCTTTAAACGTTGGGGGGTTTAAAACCCAACCCCTAGATCCCCTTTATAAAACCTCACGGGGGCCCCAAACCTTGCCCCCCTTCCCCCTTCCGGGTGTCGGGATCATCCCCCCATGACTGCCTTTTCCCTTTTTTTTAACCTCCTTGTGTTTCTATCTTTTCTTTTGTTTTCCCCCTATCCTCCCGGGAACCAAAATATACATTCCGTGGCCGGCGCCCATTCACTCCGCGAAGCTGATGAATCAATAGAGAACAATGGGTTTTGGACCCCCCAATCATCTCATCAACTCCGCGGGGGGGTCAACCCGGCCCCCCGGAGACGGACTTTTGGCCCGAACTGGATTTAAAAACAGCCCTTTTTTTTTTTTTATAAGGCCCAGCCCCAATTATGCTACAAATAGCATTATAACTGCAAGTTGCATTTTTATTATTTATTTATGAAACAACGGAAGCAAGGTCCATTTTAAATTTCAATTTCCCTTTAAAATTAAGGTTCCCAGTTGGTAAAGATTAAAATACCAAGTTGCACTTTTTTTTATTTTTTTTTTATTTTGGTGAATACTGTGAAAGGTCCCTTTGGGCTTGAATTTTTGGGAAGTAAAGTATTTTACAAGGGTTGCACAAATTTTTTTTTATTGTTAATTTTTTATTAGTTTAAATATTATGCAGTTTAATGATGGAAAAGTTGTTAAAAATGTCACTTTAACATTGGTAAGATTGTTAACTTTAAACAAAGGAGTTGGTTTAAAAAAAATATTTACTATTTTTTCCCTTTTCTAAGACCTATTCAATTCAATACAATTTTTGACAAGCCCCCTCTGGATATTTTCCCTTAAGTCTAAATGTCTTTTTGGGATGGTTGACAATATGTTGTCAAAATTATAGTTTAAGTTTTTGCAAAATTTGTTCAAAAAAAAGGTTCTAATTTTGATTTTGCACCTGTCATCCAATGTGTTTCCCCTTCTCTTCATTAGTGTCACCCCCGAAAACTATCATTTTATGGGGCCATGAAAACCTGTATTAATACTTGTGTGCACTTTAAAAATGTTTTTGTTTGTACAAAAACAATGCTCATTACAGTGGAAAAAGGTTATTTTTAAGCCCTACGGGAAGTAATTGCGGGGGAAAATGTGGTTAACATCCATTTATGCAGGGGGAAAAAAATACCGTTGAATCCCCGGGGAAAAACCGTTGAAATTTTTAAAAAAAGGGAAAAAAGAATTTTGGTCATACCCCCCCCCCTTTAAAAGGGCCCAGTATTGTGACTTTGGGATACCATTGAAATCCTTATTTCCCCTTTAAAATTAAAGGTGAACATACTCCCCCTTTCCCCTAAGAAAAAAAAAATGTAAATTTCTGTATCCCCCCTCTGGCGAATCATGGGATGTCCCATTTGACAATAGTTCCCCCGTTTTTTTAAGCATAGCCTTCAGTTCCATTTCCTAGTGTAGGTGGGTTGGCAGTGTGAAACCATAAAACCAGTTGCATAATGTTCATGCACAGAAAATCCCAAGTACCCCATGAATTTTTTTGATGTTGTCTTTAGTCATAGAGGTGGGCTCTGAAATACATAAGAGTAGACAACCAATGAATGCTCATTTTGGAAGTGGGGACATGTAATTCAGCAATGAGGAATAAAGGTGTTTTGGACCCCCAAAACAAAAGAAAGTTTTTCGTTTGATGTGTCTTTTTTGATGTACAACAAAAAAAAGGGGAAAAAGGGGGGAAAAAAAAAAAAGTCCCGGAAATTATAGCCCAGACTTGACATGCCCAAACCCTTTTGCACAGCACCAGACTTCATCAAGGAAGCTTTTTTAAATTTTTGTCACAAAAGGGAATTTGACTCCTGGAGGGTTTTGGGTTTTAAACTGATAAATGTAAACTTTTTAAGTGATTCCCAGTCATGTAAAATTGGTCAGGAAAAGGAGACCAGCAATAGCAGTAAAAAGTCTGAAATACTCAACGACTAAAAGTTGCATAATGGGAATGGGTTTTAGAGAAGTTCTGTGGGAAAGAGTAAAGAATGTCAAAATGAAAAATGTGCCCAACCCAAATCCCTTTAAATAAGCCCTTTTTAATCTTGTGTGATGATCATGGGGCCAATGTTATATAAAAATTGCAGAAAACACAGTGACTATCACTTAAAAAAAATTTAAAACGGATGCCATGTGCCCAAACATATGCTTCAGTATTTGTCAGTGGCTTTAATAAAATTTTTTTTAAAAAAAAAAAATGATTTAAAAAATTAAACTAAAAAGCGGGAATTTCTTGTGAATGCCCCGGTCTAGCTACATGTCTTTTTTTTTTTTTCTTTGTTTTCAGGCTGAGATGGGGTTTTTAGACTTGTTGATCATATTAAACTGTAAAAAAAGTCTGCTTCAGCGGGCAACATTATATCATGACATGCTGTTTAAAAGGTTTAACATGAAAGAGATCACAGTATAAATTCATTAGCACACCTCACCCCACCCAGCCCAGGGGGAAAAAAAAAGGTGTTTCCCCTTCAGCGGGTTTTCCAACCACTTTAAAATGCCCTGAATTGTGTGCATGAAAATAATCTTAAAACCCTTTTTAATGAAAACAATGTTTTGACATTATAATATACTGATTTTTTTAACATCTTTGTAACAGTTGTCTACACACTGATTTTTCGGGACTAAAAAAAACCAAATTATTGCACTTTTATATCTTCCCCAAATTGTCTTCAACCCTAACAAAAATACCCCCCCAAGTTTTTATTTGCCAACTTTTAACTATATACCTCTTCACAGTGTTTGTTCCCAGTAAACTAGAGGGGGTATGGTGATGCAGTGGTTATGACTGCTGCCCCCAGTGGTCCAAAAATAATTCTGACCCCCCTCCTTGTGTGTACATATTTTTGGGTACTTTGGTTTTCCTCCCACATCCCCCTTTCAATATGTGTGTCAGTTTATTTGGGAAAAATTTATACCCTTGGGGATTTTAAGTATGATTGTGTGAATAAGTCCACTGAGGACTGGCATCCTGTCTAGTGCTGGTTTTTGTTTTCATTCAGTATACCCTCAAGATAGGTTCCTCTGGAAAAACCCTTTAATTGAATTAATTTTGGGAAGGGAAAATTATGGGTATGTAAAACAAAATTTTGATGGGATGCGCACGGTGGCCCCAGTGGTGGGGTCTGCCTCAAAATTAGGGGGACCCCCGGGTTCCCCCCCGGGGCCCCCCTTTGGGGATTTGCATGTTCTCCCCGGGTTCGGGGTTTCCTCCGGGGCCCCGGTTTTCCCCCCACAATCCAAAAGACATGCAGGTTAGGTGGATTGGCAATTTAAATTGGCCCCAGTGTTTGCTTTTTGGGGTGTGGGTGTGTTTTGTGTGTGTCCTGGGGGGTGGGTTGGTACCCTGCCCCGGATTGGTTCCTGCCCTTTTGCCCTGTGTTGGCTGGGATTCTCCAGCAGACCCCCCCTGGATTTGGGTGGGGTGGTGATGGGATGCCTCCCTGATAATGGTTTTGAAAGCACCCGGTTTCCCCAGATTGAAATTAGTTTCCCACAGATAATCTCTTGGGTAAAAAAAGGGTGTCTTTTTCCCCTGTCTATGGGGTTTGGGGTAATTCATCCAATTTTTTTCTCCAAATCACTTATGTCAAACACTCTCCTTAACCCCCTATTTCACCCCCGTTTCAGGCCCCCGGCCCTCTTCTTTTTCCCCCACCAAGAGCTTGCCCTACCATTTTTAGCTAATGCAGTCAAATTGGCCCCCCTTTGAATTTCAACAACCATTCTGAAAATCATTTCGTCAAACCCCAAAAAACCCTTCAGGATCGGGGAAAGTCCTTTTATTTCCTTTTTCATCAGCTCCCTACCAGCCTTTTTTCCTCCAAGTTTTTCATTTGTGGTGTCATCTGAATATGGACAAAACCTTTTCAAACTGACCCTTCCTAACAGAATGTTTAGAACAATGTAACAATTACATGATTTTTCCGGGTTTAATCCCCAAAAACCCCCTTTCCTTAACAAGTAACATTCTTGCTTTTTAATAGGTTCATTTGCCAATAAAAGGTGTCATTTTGCCTTTGACAAAACTATATTTGAAACAAAACTCTACTGTTTTTTCTCATCATTGGATAATACTGTGGCCCTTTTTCCTTTTTTCAGACTAAATTTCTTTTAAAAATGGCTTTTCTTCTCGGTTATGGGGAAACAGCCATGCCCCCAAGGAGGACTATAAGTCTATTTCCCCCAAATAAAAAGGGGGGGGTTGATTCTGAATTTTTCTAATGAATCAGCAGTAAAATTCCTTTCCAGGGTGGTAAAAATGGGAATGAAATACACAAATGTAACTTTGGATTTTATCATTTTCCCCCCCCTTTTTTTCCCCTAGGAAATCTGATTAAAAAAAAATAAATTGTAGGCTCCTTTTCCCGGGGTTTTCTAGGGTTTTTACCCCTGGGTATGGAAAAAATTTTACAAAAAAAATAGAACTTTAAGAAAATTGATTTTCATTTTAAAACAGCCATGTGCTCTATTTTAACTGTTTAAAAAGACTTCATGAAATCAATTTCCCCCAACCCGGGATTCTTTTTTTTAAAAAAATGCTTTTTTCCCAAAATTGGGTTTTAGAAATCACCCCCAAAATTTTCCCTACAAATAGATCCAAATTTTTTCAAAATAGGATTGAAAAAAAAATCAACCCCACCCCCGAGAAAAAAGGGCTTTTGGCCCCGGGGGGAACATGCTTATTCCTTAAAAATTTGTTTTAAAATTTATATTGAATTTGGTTCTGTTTGGGTGTCTTGAGGGTTTTTTGCATGCCCCTGTCCCCCCCCCTCCCATTCATTCTTCAAGGCCCCGTCTTCAAATCAAAAACTTAGTCCAATGTCAGTGCCTTTCCTGTTTTCCCGTTTATTTTTCCCCGGTTCCCAAAAATTTTTTATCTAACAATATTTTAAGCAAAAAAAGCCGTGTTTTTAAAACCCTTGCCATCATGGACTGGGATGACTTTTAATTGGGTTTATGCAACATGAGTAATGAAAGATTTTTTTTATGGATGTGTTAAAAGGATAAGTTTTGTATTTTTCGGGGCAGTTATTTCTTGGTATTTAATTTTCTATGCAAAATTGTTTTCAAAAAATTAAATATTTTTTTATAAATTTAAAAAAATCTTTCCCCACTGGTCCTTTTCAATTCAACTTTGAACTTGAAAAATACTAAACTTATGATTTAATATTGTTTGTTTTTGTACATTGTTGGTCTGATAGGTGCTTGGGGGCTATTTTTTCCCCTCTCCATTATCCATGAAATCATTTATTAAAAAGGATAAGTGGTATATTACAATATATATCTATTTTTGTTTACATGTTACAGATTTTCCCGGAAATCCAGATGTGAAGTTTACTGGTAAGTGCTTTTTTATGTACATTTTTTGATTACTAAAAATAAAAAAAAAAAAGGGACAAAAAAAATTTTTCAGTTGGACACAAAAAAACAACAATCATGTTTATGATTGTTGGGTTGGAAACCCAAAAAAAATTTAAAGGGTGTTGTAGTACACTTGTGAATTTCATTAGGTAAAAAGTTAATGTTCAGTTTTATTTTTTAAAAATTTAAAAAAAAAGGGTTTTTACTTGATTTCAGTTTTTTTAAAAAAAAACCCAAAGTGACCTGGTGTGAGGTGGGGGTATCTGAAACAAGTGTTATTATTTTTAAAATCTTATTTTAATGTAGACCCCAAAACCCTTTAAAATTATTCCCCCTTTTTTATAAAAATGTTGTGTTTCAGATCTACCAACATTTTCTTTTTTAAATTTGGAAAAAATATTAACCCCTTTCCCACCACATACACCCCACCTAAAAAAGGGTTATTAGGGAAAACCATACTTCGGTGTTTACCCCTTCGCCTTCAGAACTTTTCCCTTTAATTTTTACCGGGGATTGATTCAACAAGGTGCTGGGAAAACATTCTTTAAAAAGTTAATATTGATGGGATAGCATCCCCCCAGTTGATGGGGAAAATTTTTGGGGTGACATCCCGGGCCCGGCTTCCCCCTTTCCCCCCCCAAAGATTTTCCCAAATTGGGGGAGATCTGGGACTGTGGGGGCCCTTTTAATTTCAATTTAACTCATTGCCTGTTCCAAAAAAACCAATTTGAAATGATTGAGCTTTGTGAATGGAAAGGGGATTATCCCCGCTGGAAATGTTTTTAAAATGGGTACATTTGGGGGTCATGAAAAGGGGTGGACATGGTCCGGGAAAAAATCTCAGGTAGCCCGGGGATTTAAACGAAGCCCTTTGGACTAAAGGGGGCCCAAAATTTTGCCAAGAAAAAAATCCCCCCCATTAAAACCACCACCACCAGCCTGCACGGGGGTAAAAGGGCATGATGGATCCATGTTCTCATTTTTTTTAAGCCAAATTTAACTCTACCATTTTTTAATGTCTCAACAGAAATGAGACCATCAGGGCCAGGCAACATTTTTCCAGTCTTCAACTGTTCAATTTTGGTGAGATTGTGTAAATTGTAGCCCCCTTTTTCCCCCTTTATATGGAGATGAGTGGTACCCAGTGGGGGGCTTCTGCTGTTGTAGCCCCTCCCCCCTTTGGTTTAAGCGTGTTGTTTTCACAAATGCTTTTCTGCATACCCGGGTTTTGTAACGGAAAATTTATTTCAGTCAAAGGTTGCCTTCTATCAGCTTGAACAGTCGGGCCCCTTTTCCTCTGACCTCTAGCATCAACAAAGGGCATTTTTTGCCCCGGGGCTGCCGCTACTGGATGTTTTTTTCCCCTTTTTAAAACCCTTCATTGTAAACCCCCAAAAAGGTTGTGCATGAAAATCCCAGTAACTAACAGATTGGAAATACTTAACCCCGGCCCCTCTGGCACCAAAAAAACCATTTCACCTCAAAAATTTCTTAAATCAACCCTTTTTTTTCCCCTTCTGACATTCAGTTTGGGGTTCGGGGGATTGTCTTGACCAGGGCCACACCCCAAATGCATTGAAGCAACTGCCATGTGATTGGGTTTATTAGATAATTGCATTAATGAGAAATTGAACAGGTGTTTTTAATCCCTTTAGGTGAGTGTAAAATTAAAAGAAAGAATTCACAAATGGTAGGTGTATTTTTCCAAAAAAGCATTCAGGGGGAAACAGCTGGCTAATCCTTTTAACTTTCTTTCCCACACTACTTACTAAAGAGTCTGAATTGATATTACATTAATTTGGAAATTTTAGGGGGAGCCATACTGTTTTACCAAACTGCAGAATAAATGAAGTTGTTTATCATTGCATAACAAAAAAATTAAAAAGAAATGTAAAATTTTTTTTTTTTACAACGGGAAAAAATGTGTTTTTTTAAGGGGAAGGGGGAAAAAATGTCAGGAAAACAGGGAAAAGAGGGAGGACAGTAAAGAGAGGGTAAAGGGGGAGGAATTTTGAAAGTTGGCAGTGTGACTTTTTAAGGGGAGAGAGTCAGCCCCATATGATGGACAAAAGAAAGGTTGATATATTGTGCAAAGAGACTGAATGGAAGGTTAGTAAAAAGGCCCTGTGGGTTTGGGGGGTGAATTCAAAAGTTCTGTTTTAGTGTGGGTGGGAGGGGGAAATAGGTTGGGGTTTTTCTGAAGGGAAAAGTTTTCAAAAATTGTTTTTGGGGGGAAAAATGTCAGACAGAGTAATGATTATGAAGCTGGAAATTGGGGGTGTTTTGATGAATGTTGTTAGTGCATATCCCCGCATTTTGGTGTTCGATGGATGAGAAGGAAGATTTCTGAAGTGAGTTGGATGAAGTGATGGACGGACCGGGAATAGAAAGTGGGGATTTGGGAGGGGTTTCCAATTTGGGCCTGTTTGTAAGGGGGCCCCCTGGGAAAACGAGGAAATAATGGAGGTATGGTGTCAAGGGGTGCAAAAGAAGAAATTCAGATGATAGTGGGTTTTACAAAAAAAATGGACATGGCTGTGGTGAATATGTATTTTAAGAAGAGGGGAAAACCATGGGGGGACATACAAAAGTGGAGGAAGATGAACACAGGGGGAGAATTTACATCCTATGCGAAGAGTCAATCTGGGAAAGGGGATTAAAGACTTTAAAAATGGTGGTAGGGGAAAGTGTGGAATTTAAAGGCAGGGGATGGTGGTCTGTTGGGGTAGTTGGAATCCCAAAAAGAGGGGGGAGAGGAGGGGGAGAGCCAAGAATCAAATGGGTGGAAGTTGGGGAAAACTGCAAGATTGAGTTTAGGGAGGAGATAAGACAGGCACGGGGTTGCGGTGAAGGTTACCAGTCAGTTGGGCCTCAGCAGAATAGAAATGAACAACAAAAAGGGGTGTTTTGGTGACATCTGGACGGAAGGAGGAAAATGAAACCTGTTGGGGACGGGGAAGTACAGGAGAGTTTGGGGAAGGGATGGCAAAGAAGGGGATAGTCAGGAGATTCAGAAAGTAGTCAAGAGTACAAGGAGAAAAGGTGAAGAGAAGGGCGGTGGAAGGCTAAAAAAAAGGCATTAAAGGGAGAGAGGTTGGACTCAAAGGGGAAAAAAAGGCCCTTTATGATTGGCAGGTTGGGGGAAAAAGGAAAAAAGATGGAAACATACCATAAGCAAGGGGGGTGTCTTGAGAGATGGAAAGAGTACTTTGGGAGGCTGAGAATAAAGAGAATGAGAAAGGGGGTTGGATGCTGTGGATATATTTCATCGGGAAGTGGGATTAGAAAAGGATGAAGTAAGGACAGCTATGAAGAGGATGAAGAATGGAAAAGCCATGGTCCATGTGGCATACCTGTGGTTATGGAATTTTAGGAAAATGACAGTGGAGTTTTTAACCAGATGCTTTAATGGAATCTTGGGAAAGTGAGAGGATCCTGGGGGTGGAGAAAAGTGTACTGGTACCAATTTTTAACAATAAGGGGGGTGTGCAGAGCTGCAGTGTACAGGGGATAAAATTGATAACCCCGCAGAACTTGGGAAAAAAGTGGAACTGGTTAAGAAAGGGTGATTAGTGAGCAGAGTATGGATTCTTTTAAAAAACCCCCAGATGGATGGCTTGAGGGGGTTTATGGGAAGTATAAAGAAGGCCAGAAGGAATTGCATTGTGTCTTTGTGGACCTGGGCAGAATGAAGGGTGCCTCAAGATGAGTTTTGGTATTGTTAGGTATGGAATTTGGGAGAGAAGTATAAGGTTGTACAGGATGGGGAACGTGATAGTGGTGGGGGGTTCGGTAGGGGTGGGGGTGCATTCAGCGGGGGGGGGAACCCTCAGGGATTGGGCCCGAGCCCTTATTTTCAAAAAGGGGATCATGTTAAAAACAAGATTAGACAGGAGGGGGTCCCGGAACTATGATATTTGCTGATGACATTGTGATCTGTGAGTAGGGGGAGTTGAGGAGACCCTGGGAGGTGGAGATGCTCTAGAGAAAAGGGAAATTTAAAGTCAGTAGAGCAAAACAGAATAAATGTATTAAATGGAGGAGGTCAGTGGAATGGGGATCAGGACTAGAGCTGGCAAGGTGAATGTTTTTTCTTGGGATCAATTTGGGTAAGGGGGATGGTGGAAAAAAGATGAAAAGAGAGTGTGGGCAGGGGGTGGAATGGGTGGAAATGCCGGAGTAATTTTTGACAGATGGGTATCACAAGAGTGAAAGGGAAGGTTTACAAGACAGTAGTGAGACCAGCTATTTTTGGGTTCAGATGGTGGCACTGACTAAAACAACGACAGAGCTGGGGTGGCAAATTAAAGATGTTATGATTTACATTGGGTGTGGGGGGATGGACAGAATTAGAAAATTTGTACATTAGAGGGTCAGCTATTGGGCGGTTGGGAGACAAAATCAGAGGCAAGATTGGTTGGTTTTAATTGCAAGGAGTTGGGGGTGAAAAGGATGCTGGGGTAGAGCTACCAACAAAAGGAAAAAAAAGGAAGGCCAAAAAGATGGTTTTATGGATGTGTGGGGGGAAAGGGTGTAACAGAGCAAGATGCAGATGAAGGAAAAATAAAAAATGATCTGCTCTGGGAACGTTAACAGGAACAAAAAGAAAAAGAAGACAGTTAAAAAATTGTGGGCTTTCCAAAAAATTGATTTTTTTGATAATCTTAATCCATAAGTGTTCACTTGTATTTTGGGTTAAAATATAATTGCTTTTTACCCTTGACTAAAAATAAAATCCATTTATGAGCCATATATCCCAAATCCAGAAGATTCCAAAAGATTACAAATTTCTTTTAAGTTTTATTGGGAATTCCTATCACTGCATGATTCAGAGTTTCGAAAACAAAGGGTGAAACAATTTGTTTAATTTATATACAGTATTTTTTTATTATCAAGATTTTTTTTTTCCCCTAGAGTCCCCCTCTGCACTATACCTATAGTGCTCTTTTTTTAACCGAATGAACTCCCAACATTTGGGCCATGGCCTCATTGATGATCAAAATTGATTACTATGACAGCAACACAAAAAAAAAAGTTCCTAGACAAGCTGGATGGAAAAATGTAGTGAAGATTATTGGAAAAAGGGGGCTTTTTTTTCAAAAGCAGGAGCAGTGGTTCGGGGAAATGTTGATATCTTGATGTAGCTAATGATACCAATTGAGCCCTTTCTTTACATCTGGGCTTATGGTAATTGGGGGTAAATTGTGTTTTTTAATATAATTGCTTTAATGCTTTTTTGTGTGTGTCTTGAAAAATGTAATAATATTATATATTTTTTGTCCAAATTTTAAGGATTTCCCAAATGTTTAGGTTTCGGCCAACAACGCGTTTTATTTGCTAAATTCTTTCTGATTCCAATTTGTTTTTTTTTTTTTTTTTCAATATTGTTTTTAAACTAAGTTTCTGCAACCAACCCTGCAAATGTTTTTCTACAGTATATTAAAGTGGTATTTTACAATTAAACCCCCCCAAAAATATTACCTGTTATTTTTTATTAACAGAATAAAAATTTTTATTTTGTTCAGTGTCCATAAAATCTAAAATAAATAAAATCCCCTTTAAACAAAATTTTTTGCTAATAAAAATTTTGGCAAAATATGTGTGGGGAAAACCCTGCCATGAAAAAAAATAAATTTCTTTTATAATTTAACAGTTCTTATAAAATTTCATAAAATTTTATCAAAAGATACAAGGCTAAAGTTTAAAAAGTTTACATGTAAAATTGCCATTTTGGGTCCTAACAAAAATTTTTTGTTTTAAAAACAAAAGGGCAAATTCTTTTCATCATTCTTTTTTAAAATTGTGTCCATTTTTAACACAAGCTCCCATACTATTCAACCCCCAAAAAGGGTGCCCATTTTAAGTAAAGAAAAAAGAAAAGGTCTTATCTTGTTACAATCCTTTAAATTAGTTTATGACCTATGGTCAGCTGACAGTGGTGGTGGATTAAATCATACAGGAGAAAGTAAAAAATAAAGTCAAAGTCGGAATTCAGACAACTGGCCGCCTACCTGCTCCTGGTTTTCATAGTAGAGTCGGTGGCCCCAATCTGATGAGAGAATTTTTTCCTTTCCAAGATGATTTTTTCATATTCGGAGAGAACCAAGTGCTTTAGTCTCTGTTTGTTCCTTATCTCCTCCTTTCCTAAATCACCACTTCACCCAGGTATCTTTGACCCACTTCCCCCTTAGTGTATTTCTCCGGCATAACATCACTGTTGACTTGGTGAGGACATGGTGGTCTATTTATTCCCCAATGTTCAACAATAGTAAAGATGGTGTTCCTACTTTTCACTTTAAAAGCAAACCCAACCTGGGAAAGACAGTACTTCCGAGCAATGGTGGGGGAATTCATTTTCTGTATGTGGCCGCTGAATGAGGATGTTGCTTTTTAATGAAATGAATAACAAAATATTTTTTTTTGCATGCATCCTCTTAATATCCCGGTTCGACTTGGTGGGTTTTATCTTCTATGTTTTTAAAAATTTTTTTATTTGTTAACAAAGATGCTCAAATTTTTGTTTTAAATTTTTTATTTATGAAAATTTGTGTTACCGGGTTCCTTTTGAGAAATTTCCTAAAAATATCCGTTTTAAATGTGTTAATTGGATGTATCAAATTACTATGTAACTGAGTATTTTCTTATAAGTATTTATTCTTTTTCCCGTGGTTAATATTATTAGTTAATTGGGTCCTTACTCTAACACCCAACATAAAATTTTCCCAGGAGTAAAATATTATGCTGTGATCAGTTCCTGCTGATTGACCATTGCTTTTTTTATTTTAAAATAAAATTTTTACAGTAAACTGTTTTTTTTAAATTCAATGGAAATTTTGGTTCTAAATAAAATTTTCCCACTGGTAGTACACCCATGTTGCTGTTATTTTTTTTTTAAAAAAAAGGTAGTTTTTAGTCAAAAATTTAATGAAAGGGGTTTGATCACAATGTTGTGTCATTAAAAGGGTTTTCCAGAGGGTTTAAAAAAAAAAGCAATATACACAGAATTGTGGTTCCCTTTTGGAAAAACATTGACTTTTACAGGCTGAACTTTTAAAAAAGCATTGTACAAAAAAAAAATTAAAAAAGATCTGTCATAAACTATGTACAATCCCCTAGTGCGGAAAAAACCAAATAACTGGTGGTGCTCTTATCATCAGGGGCACCTTTTTTTTAAATTTTACATGACAACCATTTGAGCAGGTGGTTGAGGGTTGGGGGTATTTGGAGCACCACCATATCAGATCAAGGGAGGTAGGGGGTGACCCCATTCAAGTTCATCTGCTCTGATAAAATGAAATTTTGACAAAAGTTGGGGATAAGTTATACTCACCATACACTAAAAAACCACCCTAAGTAGAAATTTAATTTGGGCCCCTAGCGGGCCCCCTAAAAAACACAGCAGGTCCAAAACCATTTCTGTTCTTGATTGCTTCATTACTGACTGACCAAGCATTTAAACTTACCCAAAACGCCGTCACTTACTTGTGTTGACAAGGGGGTCAAAGATGGGTGGTGCTTTGTGAACCTAGTGTAACAGCATATTGGATCTGATCTTCAAAGGGGGCACTCTAGTTCTCTCAATATTCATGCATTTTACCACCAAGACTATCCCCAGTTCTTTGAAATATATGTACTGTATATAGTTTCATTCGACAATCCAATCTGGCTTCAATTTGGGTATTTTATGCACATGTGGGAGTAACTTAGCAATGCTAAGCATGACTTCTTCAAACTTTGTGGAACTTTCTGCCTTTACTTAGCTTCTGGTAGCAGCCATTATTTCCATACAGCAACAGTCTCAGTTCTCTGCAAGATTACATCTCTACCTTCTTGGCTCCAGCAGAAAAAGGATGCAGCCCCTAAGAATAGCCCACTCACTACAATGTAATTACTGACAAATATGGACAAATAAAAAAAAAATATAGGTTGGCTAGTTGTTTTTTTTTTCTATAACATTTTAAACATTTATTTTTCTTATTACATTTTAAACATTTTACATTTTTAAAAAAAAGTAATTTAGTCTAGTCAAAAGGGAATGACATCCTTCTTCCGGTCCTGGGTGGCATTAAGGACTGTTCCCAAGAAGGGACAGGTGTTGGTCACGAAACCTAAAAAGTGCCATCACTCATTTTCCAGTTGATGTCCCTCTGAATTGCAGGGGAAAAATATTGTGTTAGCATGGCCCCCTCTTGTCCTGGGGTGATATTGATTACCTGTCCCGAGCCCTGAAATCTGTCATACTCCTACATCTTGATATAAATTTTATTAATGCTTTTTTGTGATTTTTTAAAGTGCATGTCTCCCATAAACTTGCTTTCAGGTGTCAGTCTTTTTTGTGATGCTAGTTACATGAAGAGGTTTTTTTTAAACAACATTCTCCTGCTCACTTAAACCATTTCAAGATTGTGGAAGGTCAGGTCCTATTCTGGCAGTATAATGTGCTGAAATAGAAAGGTTTAAAGTGAAAATGGAGGTTTTTAAAAGCAAGTGGAAATAGAATGAATGAAAAAACTATTGCAACATTGTATGTAGTTGAAAATATAAATCAGTAACAGAATGTAATCTTTGCAATTTATCCTCACCACTAACCTTTTGTGCCTCCTTCTTCTTTTGAATGAGACACAGCATGAATCCTCCATTTAACTGGAGCTTTTATGTTGTTTTAAAGGCCTTCATGTTTTACAGTGGATGCATGGATGTAAGTTGACTTTGATAGGATCTGTGAAAGGAATGGATATGTACAGTTATGATGGAAAAGATTTTTCTGTCTTTTGATAAGGGGAAAATATGCAGTGGGTTGCCCCAGTTGAACCAGCACTTCAAACAAAGATTAAATGGGACAAAGAACAAATCTTGAACCAATACACCAAGGGATACCTAGAAAATGGGGTGTGTTGACTGGCTTAAAAGGTTTATAAAATTATTCAGTGGGAGAGGCCACCAAAGAGCAGTAAGTAATTATCTTTTTTTTCCAAGGTTGAAACAAGGAGAAGCAATATTTGACCTGTGTGTATATACAAAATAATGGCAAGGAGGCTCATAAATAGATGCTCTAACACCCTGTAACTCTGTTCTAACAAAGGTCATGGCTTGGCACCTGGATGCCCATTCAAAAGCTTACTTTCATATTATTATCAGGGCACTTAAAGGCCCTGCCTTTGGGCTGTATTATCCACGCTGCCTACAGAATCCATCTCAGCCAGGTTGTCAGTTACCCTTCAGATATGATGATGTTTCTTTTGTATTAGAATGAAAAGAGCATCTAAATTCTAGATAAGGTCTGGTTTTAAACATGTTATGTCCACAGTTCATATAAAGTCATTATGTATTAAATAAACCTGAAAAAACAGAAGACCATATTTAAAAAAAGATTGCCAGCCTACAACGTTGCATTTCAGCCATCAGTTTAGTCACAGATAAAAAGGGAAAACGAGAAATAAGTGGACTGACAACCTAAAATTTTTACACTTTCATTTTATAAGGTGGGACATTTAGAAGTAGTCCACTCCTTAAAAGTTGGGATTAAATCACAGTGTTTGTGCTGTGAGTGAAATTATGATAAGCATACTAATAATGTTAATAAATTAAACAATTTTTTAATGGAATATTGACTTTTTTTATCAATCTCCATTCCTGAGATTTGCAAAAATTTCACATGGGTGATTATAAATTCCATAAAATATGTATAGCATTAGTGTTTTGCAAGGATGTCCATTTGTGCCCAAGCAGATTTTCAGGAGTGTAGGGATGCCATCTGCAAGGTCATTCTGACTCAGAAATTGGGATATATTTGTTATACTTTACCTGCGTCTAAGGCTCCTGGATGACTTGTCCAACAGTAAAATTGATCTCATGACACCAAAACTAACTGGCACTGGGTTTGTTAGCAGCTGGTGCAAAATGTGAGCTGTTGATCATTTTGACAAGCTTACAGTAAAATGCAATGACAGTTGGTTAATAAAACAGCCACCTCAGCAACTATAAAGAGATGTACAGGTGAAATATTGCTTCTTCTTTTTCCCAAAGAAATATTTATTTAATCATTTTTGACTTGTGTCACTCTCTCCTATCTCACCCATCACTCTCTTTATTTTAAGATTTTTTCCACGTGATTTTTTGGCGCTATGACTGATAAGGTCAGATTTCGGGAAAACTGGCTTTTATCCCAGAGATATTGGGTTTATATCCAAAAAAGGGTGGGGAAATAATCACCCCAAGGAGGAAGACCCTCTACCAAATGATGATCACACCTTTCAGACTCGTAGAAACATGAATTTAGATGACAAAAGCAAATATCCTGGGTGCCAACACCCTGGAAGAAAAAAATTTTTGTACCATGGGGTAAAGTTCTTAAATTTTCAAATATTAACTGATTAATACAACTGAATAAATAAAACTTTCTACTGTCAATTTAAAGATAAATTTAAAAAGTTTTGTTTAATAATCTTTTAGAAACTATTTGTTCCTCTTGAAAACAATGATTGGAAACTATAGCACAGACTCCCCATTAAACTGTACTTTTTAAATAAACTATTTTTTCTCCATCAGATTGATGACCCCATATCCCGTAGTTGTCAGATCCATATGACAACTAAACAAACCCTCTATGTGCAGTTCAAAATTATTTCTTAGTCAGGAAAATCGTTTTCCAGTTTGTCTAAAATTTTTAAATTTTTTATTTCCTTTCTTTGTGAACAAGTTAAAAAAAACTGGAAAAAACACACAATGGTCCTCATAGTTATTATCACTTTAATATATCCAGCTTTTATGTTTTCCCTTTTATTTCTCTCTGTATGTTTAAGTCCCGATAACCTGCTTGTTTAAGTGCTTTTCTCCTTTCACAACAGTTCAAATTTCCTTAAACACTTGTTTTCCCTCATATTTCTTTGCTAAATGTTAACTTCTGCTGAGCTGTGGCAATAGTTTAACCAAAGGGCAAAAGATTGGCCATCTTGTAAGCATTTCTCATCACTCTGTAAAAGTTGGTTCAGATGAGCTGCTAGAGATAAACATTGGCCCAAAAAAGTAAGGTAAAATCTAGAAAAGAAGAGCTGGACCCAGAATTTGACAAAATAAAAAACAAAAGCACTGTGCCAACATGTCAGTCTTTCGCTGGTAAAGTACAGTGCTAGGCCACTAAGGATGTGTTCTTTTTATTTTCTTTTTCTCCAGTCACATGACTGCCACATTATTAAGCAACATGATTTAGATTGTTATCGGCAGACATGGGTGAAAAGAGATGTAACTGGAGTGAACCCATACCAGAAAGTTACAGGAATTCATTAAAATTCTGTT
The DNA here is from genome assembly GCF_016835505.1 of Polypterus senegalus. Taxonomy (NCBI): domain Eukaryota; kingdom Metazoa; phylum Chordata; class Cladistia; order Polypteriformes; family Polypteridae; genus Polypterus; species Polypterus senegalus. The sequence continues at coordinate 22,381 of NW_024386368.1, read as the reverse complement.
TGTTTTTGTTGTTTGTAATGGGACAACAACTTTCTTTGAGTCTTTGGATTGCGGAAAATGCTGGCAGCAGCTCTATTTTCACTATGTGGATTTCAATGACAGATACCAGGACTGTGCTGCTGCTGCTAAATATAAGAAATATTTTCATATCCTCAGGTGAGGTTTACAACATTATAAAACTACAGTGGAACTGTTGGGAAGTACTGAAGTGTGTTGCATTAAAATCGGGAAATTTCACATCTGACAGAAGTAACAAAAGCACAAGTTTTCTTGGAAATACATCAAAAAAATTTCTAATGACAGTACTAGTTTTTTTTATTTATGTTGATCCTGGAGAATGTTCATCTGGTGTTGAATATATTTCATTTCGGGGATATTTCCCTGAGCTAAATTAGTTTATCCTTTGGAAGACTCCAGTAATCTTTTCGTTCCTGTCATCTGCAGCCATTAAATTTCAGTTCTCAAATGAGGATGCAGGCGTGTGGGTTAAATATCTCATGGTCTCTTAGAAGGTCAATGAGGACCATTTACCAGGACAAAAAGAGTCTGTGAAGGCAAGAAAAGTGAAGTTGATTTTTCTATCTGTTGTACTGGAATTCCTGCCACTAAACATCAGTTACACTGGATGGACACACCCTCTGTGGAAAGGGTAGAGACAGAAATTGTGGGGATCAATGCTCATTTCCTTGAGGGAGGTCGCTGAGGTAGTTGAGTAACTCTGTAGTGACAATGCCCTGGGAGTAGATGAGCTATGTCAGACATACTGAAGTCCCTGGACATTCTTGGCTCTAATGGCTGACTCACCTTTTCAATGTTGCATGGTTGTGGGGGCAGTGCCCTGGATGTGCAGACTGGTGTGGTGTCTAATTTTAAATAGGGGTAGAATTTTTTTTGTTCCAACTATTGGAGATATTACACTACTCAGCTTCCCCGGGGAAAACTTATGTCAGGACTGCTAAACCCTGCCTAGTCTGGAACCTTTATTGTGGAACATTGGACAAGCTCTTTGCCCTCGTGGTCACTATACTAATCCATAGTGGTAAAGAAGGAGCTGAGCCAGAAGATAAAACTCTCGTTTTCAATGACCGAAAGGACAAGATTGAAATACAAGTGGCCTTTCTCCCCCAGGGTGACTGGGCCCCTCTTTTTAGAGTGAAAGCACAGACATCAGGGAGTGGTTAGGGAAAAAAGCCGCTGATCTTCCCAAAATCAAGAGGAGCCAATTAAGGTGATTTGGGTATCTGATATGGATGCATCCTGGACACCTGCCTGTGGAGGTTTACAGGCACAACCATCTGGCAGGAGACCCTGGGGGACGACCTAGGATTCCTGTGAGGACTATATCTCTCAGATGGCCAGTGAACACCTTGGGATCCCACAGTATGAGTTGGCCAGTGTGGATAGGAAGGAACTTGTGGAGCCTCATTGCTAGGACTGTTTTCCCCAGCACCTGGTCCCAGATAAGCAGTGAAGAATGACTGAATGAAACATAGTTAAAATGTCTGCCGTTCACCATTGCATGCAGAAAAGTATTTTTGCGTAGTTGTATGTGTAGTCTCTCTCAACTTGCCCTGAACACTAAAGCTAAATTTGGTGAAACTCTTGCACACAACCCTGTACTCTGTAATTTTACTTGTGGTTATATAGCATTTTAAGCCTACACTGCAAAAACTAAAATCTAGGTAAGGTGATTAACACTTTTTAAAAAATTGATTAGCTTATCAAATACGGGTAAGTAAGATTATCTTGCTTCTTCTGAGAATGCCTGAGAACAACACCATAGATAAGGAGGTTCTGAAGATAAAGCAAACTTGATAAATTTGAAAAAGAACATTTAAATGTCACATTCAAGACATTGTTGCATGTTTAACTAATCAGACCTACAGCTATTTATTTAGTAGCTGTAGGTCTAGTCTATTAACCACTAAGGTTCCAAGTATAGTACACACCACTAGAGTAACGTTATAAATGTAATGTAACCTGACAGTTTTTCACTACAGTAACATTTGTCCTACCTCTTAATCTCCATTTGCATAAACTGAAAAGATTTATCTCCTTCATTTATTCCCCAAAGGTTATATCAGTCATTCCTCTCATTTGTGAAATCAGCATCTTTTGTGGACTTTCTCCAGCACTGCTTTTTATAGTCAGCAGTAATAGTAGTTCCCCAAAACTGTTTTGATTCTAATAAGGACATTTGTATTTATGTTTCAGATAGAACAATATTGAATGAAAATAAAGGAAATGGAATGGTTTGGGAGCATCATGGGTGCCTGTATACTTTTATTTTTCTGTAGTATGGCTGTTCTTGTTTACAAATACAGACTGAAAAGAGGTAAGAAAATGTTTTCTTTTAAACATTTTAGGTATTTTTTAAATATGTTGTTATTTCATAAGATTACATAAAAGCACACACATTGTTTTAGTGTTGAAAGGTTAACCTTTTAAATTTATTAAAACTGTGACAGGAGAATTCAATGATAGAAAATTCAGTTCTTGGTGTGTTGATATATTAATATTAGAGAAGGTAGCCCAGTATACTAAAAGTATACAGGTCTTGATTTTGGTTTCCATGTATACTTGACATTTGACTAAAAGTATAAAAGATTTTTTTAACTGAAGTACATAAATCCAATCTTGGGTAGATTTTAGCATCTTTAAATTTTGAAACTTTGAATGTGCATTGGAATTTTTAATCTTATTAACCCATGTTTAGACAAATTGAACAGTATTTTTCACATTGTTATCTTTAATTGTGATCATAATTGTAATTATTTTGAATGCTCTCTCTGGGCACTCTATGAGGAATGGCAGCTCTGAGGTAGGGATCTGCACTGGTAATCGGAAGGTTGCGGTTCCAATCCATTAACGCCTGAAGTGACTCTAATCTGTTGGACCCTGAGCAAGACCCTTAACCTGCAATTGCTTCGTCCTGGGTATGACATTAATGAATCCAGCCCTGCAGAAAAACCTGGGATTGGTGGCAGAATTGGCACTCCAGCCACCATAAAAACATGGCTACACTCGGGTCCTAATCTGGGGATCCTGAGTTGATTTGTCATGTGGTGGGTGCAGCAATGCACTGTATCCAGCGCGTGTTCCTAATCTCTCTCTCTCTGTCTATGAGTAAACTGCTTTACGAACATTGAGTTAAATTCACTTATATTTGACATTGCCCCTCTTTCCTTAGGGCTGTTTTAACAGTAGTGTCCTTATTTTAGATAAGGAGAACCTTTGGATAGGAAGGTCAATCGATCTCCATTAAATTATTACACGTTTCATACTTAATAACTTTATTTTTTTAAATGCAGCAAGGTATATGACAGACACATATTGAAGGTAGCTACTGTATGTATCCATTAATCAAGTAAAACCTAGAAGTAGAAAGCATAAACATAGAGAGAGACAAAGTTAGAAAATATCACAGTGGGTCTGAAAAAAGTAAAGAGGGGTTACATACAGAGAAGTGAATGTAAAGGTTTACTGTACTGTAAAACATCCTGATGAGCAGTCTGACTGTCTATTTACAAACTGATCAAAAATGTCCTGTTTTCCAATAGCTTTTCCTACAGATGTCGGTGTCATAGTTTGTGATCAGTAATCACCTTTTTTGCTTCTGTTTATACAGTGCCTGAAACATCAAGTGCTATGTAATGGTAAGTTTACTAGATAATTTTTTTTCTTTTTTCCAGTAGCACTTTTTAATGACTATGGATGGAGTTTGAAACCTGGGTGTCATTATTATATTTTTTTTGCCTCAGTTAAATAATATAGTATATAAAGACCTACACATGCTAGACATGGTTGTTGGGTACTTGCTGGATCACAGGACCAATACAGGTGGAATGAGCACAGCTGATCACACATTCTCAGAAGGCAATATAGATTAGTATGAGCCCCCAATAAAAAGATATCATGAGAATTGGAAAATTTTTTAATCAAAACCAATTCATAATCCAAAATGAGAATCAGAAATACAGGCAGGAGGTCATAATAGGGAGGCAGAAAAACTTAGGCACATATTTCTTCAAACACAAGGAAAGGGCAAAAACTAAATACAGGCTGATATAAAGAAAGATTGAGAAGGGGCTATTATAGAAGCAACACTGTAAATGCTCAAGCAATGCCTTTATCTTCCTCCTTTTATGTCATCAACCCCCATCAGTGACTGCTGCATGGCAAATGTTGCTGTGTAACAGACCAGATAGGAGGACCCTGTAGCAAAGGAAGGTTAAGGATGGAACTCCATCCACACATAATTATTTTCTCTTTAATTTTCTATTATTGTGGCCAAGAGTCATACTTTTTGCACTTTTGGATAGCCTTCACTTTGAAACACTTTTAAAATTAAAATGAAAAATGACAGTGATATTAGAGCAAGTAACAGTAAGTAGTCTGTACATTCTAGTCTAGCCGGGTTTCAGATGAAGTGAGCTTTTAAAATACCAGAAGGGACCCTAGGCTGTACAATTATCTAGTTTAAATTTTTAAAGGTCCTGAAATACAATTTTACTTGACTGAAATTCTTACATTACTGTTGTTGCATCTGAAAAGTTGCAATTTATCTTTCAAGAGTAAAATATGTTTTATTTTTGCAACATATTTGCTATACAGTATTTCTTTGTAGTGATGTGAAGGTTTTGTTAAAATCCATTTAAAAAAAAAATAACCAGAAAATCAACACTGGTGTAACCTCACTGTCAATGACCTCTAGCGGCTAACTGAGGACTGAAAAATAAAGATGAATGGCATTTTCCCAGTGTAAAGACTAAAATGATATTGAAGCACTCACAGCGGGGACTTGCAGGATTTCACAAAGTCCCAGTCAGTTCTTATTTTTGCACTGTAATTTTTTACATTAAAATTTATTATGCAAAATATATCATTTTGTCAAGTAAGAAAAGCCAGTATCCTTTCCTTTGGTATTTTTTTTCCTTCTCTCTCAAACGTACCTTGAGCTGAATACTTTCTTCATCCTTCTGTTTTAAATGTGTATCCTTGGTGCATCACTTTTTAATTCAATCCAGGTTGTTACTTCTGTGTTTTTTTTTAAATTGTTATCCAGAATAGCAGGACATGAGGTGACTCAGAAAAGGGGTCACATTTCTCTTTAACATTCCTGCATATCTTGACTTCCATTCAAGTACATTGCTACTGTTCATTCAATTAAAATTAAAACAGTATTTTTCTTTTTTCAGGAAATGCTACTTTGAATGCAGGAAATGGTAAGTAATTAAACAGACATCTAACATAAAATACAGGCAATGATTATGTTTCTGTAAATGACTAAACATTTAACTTCAAGCAAGCCATTTTTTAAACATACAAAATCTAAAATATTTACTTCTGTTTGGTAATTGCCAAGCCAGGGATAAAATTAGTAAATTATTAGTAAATCCAAACTGGGACATAACACCATGTAACAATAAATTGGAATCTGTATAAATAAAGAAAAAGTTAGGTTTGTCTGTCTTTATGTGTGTTTATTACCATATTGTCAGTAAACAGCTCGGACTTTTTGAAGCTTGGGGTAGCAGTGGGATAAGCTAAGTAGAAAAAATTCATAATAGTGCATGATATAATAAAAAAAAAACTAATTTGGTTTTAGAATTGCATTTAGATGGCCTTAAGTACATTGCTTAAACTATTGGGTTATAGCATGGAAAGGAGTTGGCCTTGAAAATTGGAGTGCAAATAACCCAGTTACACAACTGAAGCTCCTCAGAAGATTACTTAGACCTAATTTCTAGTTACTCCCCAACATTACTATTCATTCTTAGATCTCTCATAATGTAATGTTCCTTGCAACAAGATACTTAATTTACCTTTCAGAAAGGTAGGAGCTAATTTACACTGAAACAGCTTCTGCCATTATCACATTGACATGCAACTCCTGAGGGTAAGAGGTAATGGAAAACTAAAATAATGTGAGGTAGTGCAAGATTTTTAAAATCTTTCCCGTGATTCCTACAGTGAACTCTTTGGTTGTGCTGATATTGTTTTAGATTATTTTCTTACTATAAAAACAATTTTAAAGAATTTTGTGGGCTAGGGGGTTTAAATCCAGCTACTGACTTCAGCTTTGATATTTTACATTCATAGAAAAAAATGGCTGAAGGATTTGAAATAAAAAATTTCCTTTGTCATTTGGTGAGAGGCACTAGTAATTTTCTTCCTCTAAATATTTTCCCACTTTCATGGAGAGTCACTATTTTTTACCAGCCTCCTCCATTCGTCTGTTGTACACTTTCTCACCTGACACCCCATTTCTTCCTTATATTCTTCTTTTGCAGTCCCCCCTTTTTTTCCATTTGGTCATCCTCTTCTCTTTTCTCCTTGCATCTCTATATCCATGATTCTTCTCCCCACATTATTTACCTGTCTTTTCATGGTGAAATACCATTTTAACCTTCTTTCCTGTATTTTTTTTAGAAATTTCCCAACTTTGACTGTACCTCCGATTCTCTTATTGATAATCTTATCAGGATTTGTTACTACACACTTTCATCTCAGCATAGTCATTTCTGTAGCATCCAGTTGCAGTGAGTACCACTTCCTTTCACTCTTGCACTGATTTTTAACACTCATAACACTCTGTGACGGTACCCGGGCACAGACAGGTGACATTTTGTTTTCAAAACCACCACACGTTTATTTACACATATTAAAATTATATAGGGGTCACCAAGACCCAATCAATGGTCACAAAGACCCAGTCCGTGCACAAACCCCAAACTCCCAATGTCACGCCACAATGCCTTTCTTGGGCCGCCCCCACTCTCACTGCGCGTCCTCCTTCCACCCGACCCAGCCCTGAATGGCAGGCGGCCCTTTATGGAGGACCGGATGAGCCCAGGTGTTCCCGGCAATCTTCTGGCCGCCCCAGGGGTGGCGGGAAGTGTCGGCTTCCTCCCCCCTGCTCCCCGGGCACCGTCCAAGTCTTCCCCAGCACTTCCTGGTGTGGCAGGGGTGCTGGGGAAGCTAATCCCCAAGGCATTGGGCGCCCCCTGGCGGGCCCCCGGGCCCCTACAGGGGAAAAGCTTCCAAGCCCTTGACCCGGGCTCCCAAAACAACCCGGAAGGCGCCCCCGCGTATCAGGCGGGGTCGCCCTCTTCGGTCCCTCCTGGCGTCCCGGCCGGTCATAGCCTGGCATCCCGACAGTGCCCACAGCCAGCGAAACCACTACGTGGGTAAGGCGACCCGTCCCGCGGGCAGCAGAGCTCAACGGGGCCCCTCGGGGATACCCGGGTCCCCCCCCCTCCTAGCAGGGACAGGGCGAACACAATCCGACCCCAACCCCATGGTGATCCCGTCCCCCGGTTGTCTCCCCCCCCGGCCCCGGGGGGCCTCCTCTGGGCCCCCCTCGGGACCTCCCCCCCTTTGTTCTGAGCCATTTTCGCCCCCTTGGCTCCTCGCTGGGCACCCGCCCGACAAAAAATTTCGCGGGCGGCCCGACATCAGAGGGTGCCCGAAAGGGTTCCTTAAACTGCCGGGGTCCGCCCCGAAACACGGGGGCAAAACCCGCGCCAAAGCACCCAGCTCAACCCCCGGGCAGCTTCTCCCCCCCAACCCCGGCACCCCCTTGCCTGGGGCACCCTCGGGGGGGTGCCCTCTCCGGGGGAAATTGCGGCAGCCTTCTCCCCCCGGCCTCAGGTTTCCCCTCTGCCCCCCAGAGCCCCCCCAAACCGCGGCACCCCAACGCGCTCTCATTTATCGGAGAATGGACCCACCCTCTTAATCCCCCCTTTTATTGGGCCGGCGATTCCGCCTTTTTACTCCGAGCCCCTTTCCGTTGCCCGAAATATCGGAGAATGCACCCAGCCTCTTATTCCTTCACTCCCCATGACGGTTTGAACTCTATGGGGCCTTGTCCCGCTGCCCCCCTATATGGGCGCAAGACCGCTTATTTGGGGCGGGGGGAAAGGGCTTTTAGCAGCCCGTGTCCCTTGCCCCTTTTGGACCCCCCCCCGGCGCGGGCCCCCCAAATCCCTGTGGAGGGCTGTTTCCCCGAACTGCTCATTGTCTTCACACCCTTTTTTCAGCAGACCCTCCCATATGTTTTACAGTGGCGTACTCACCGCCCCCGCTGTACCTCCCCGGCTGGAGATTCCAGCGCGCCCCCCCCCGTCGCGAAAAAACGTTTCAGCGCCGGCGCCCCCTCCCCATTACCAGCACCTCCCCCGGGGGGAAAAGCACCTGTAACACCGCTCCCCGGCGGGCTAAAGGGGGCGCCCAGCCCCCGCCAAAGCACCCCGGCAAAGACAGGAATTTAAACCCGGCCTTTGAGCCTCCGACTGTGGGCCCCCCGGCCCCCGGCCACTTCCTGGGGGCCCTTTCCCTCCCCCCAATGGGGTCTCCCCTCCCGTGATGGACTTTCCCCTTGGCCCCGCCTTTTGCAGTACGGCGGGCACAAAGACCACCGCAATGGCGGCCTGTCAGGGAGGACTTCTGGTCAGGGCCATTTTGGTTCCTTCCCCGGGGGCGGCTTGCCGGAAAACCTTTTTTTTCCAGCGCCTCGAGCTGCAGCGCTCCTCCCCGCAGCCCTCGGGGTGCGGCTGTGCGGGGGGGGCCCCCGCAAACCAGCTGCCCGCCACGGGCCGGATCCTGGAGGTCCCTCCCAAAACAAAACCCCCCGGGCCCCAAGGGGGGCCCCCCGGCAGGAACTCACCTCCCAGGGCCCGTAAACCCGAACGCCTCGGCGGGGCCCCTCTGGGCGCCATGCCCCCCGGGCCCCCCCAACGGGGCTGTTTGGGCGCTGCACTTTTCCCTCCCCGCCCGCCCCCCGCTTCGGGAAAACGCCCTCCCCCCGGACCCCTGGCGGTCCGTGGGGTTCCTTTTGGGGCTGTTTTAAAGCAGCACCAGCGTCGAGGGTCCCCTCTGCACCCCGGGCCGCCACAACAATTTTTTTATGAACAGGTCTCCCCCGAAACAGGGGGCATCCTCCTCCCCAGATGTACGGGCCGGGCCCGAAGGACATTTTTTTCAAAAACCACACGTTTTTTTTATTTACAATTATATAGGTCACCAAACCCCAATCAATGGGCACAAAAAACCCATCCGGGACAAACCCCCAAACTCCCCCAAAGTCCGCCCAATGCCTTTTTTGGGCCCCCTCCACTTCCACTGGCCCCCCTTCCACCCACTCCGCCCTGAATGGGGGAGCGGCCCTTTTTGGAGGACCGGATGGCGGTGTTCCCCGGGAATCTTCTGGCCCGCCCAGCGGGCGGAAGTTCGGCGTCCTCCCGGGTCTCCCGGGCCCCCCCAAACTTCCCCAGCACTTTCCGGTGGCAGGGTGCTGGGGGAAACAAAACCCAAGGCATTGGGGCCCCCGGCGGTGGCCCCGGGCCCCCGGGAAGAGCTTCCCAAACCCTTGCCCGTGGCTCCCAAAACAACCCCGGGGCGACCCCCGTGATCAGGCGGGCCACCCCCTTTTTGTCCCCCCTTCCCCCCCCGGGTCAAGCCCCGGCATCCCTGACAACTCCCAAAAACCTTTGTCCCCCTAATTTTCAGGGTTTATTTTAGATCTGCTGTCCCTCCTCCTAAGGTTGATATAGAATTTGAACTTTCCCCCCTTTTAAGCCTTTTCCCGGAGGTGAACAGTAATTTAAACATTAATAAATGTCAGTAGTTTGAAAGGTGTTGGCGGGGAGCTTCTCAGAAAAAAAAAAGAATTTCTTACAAAAAAATAATTGAAGTTGTCACAGATTTATTTTTTAATTTTTAACGCAGAAATTTTCATGATAATTTTTAACCCGGGGAAAAGATACTCAGATGTTGCCCCCAAATAAATATGATGGTCAGTTAAGTTTAAAAAAAAAAATAAATAAAATCACCATGCAGGTCTAACTACAAAACAACAACAAATTTATTTATAAGCACATTTTCATACAAAAAGTAGCTCAAGGTGCTTTATAATGAAGAATAGAAAAAAAAGAACAGTAAGAAAAAAAAAATAAGTCAACATTAATTAATTTGGGAAAAAGAGTAAGGCCCAAAGACCAGGGTGGACAGAAAAAAAAAAAACCCCGACGGAGAAAAAAAAAAAATTAGGGGTTCCCGACCAGAGACCGCCCAGTCCCCTCTGGGCAACTAAAAGCACTGAAAGACCACAATGTAAGATTAGAGTGTAGCGAAGAACTGAAGTACTGTTGCCTCTTTTTCCCGTGCTTCTGCCTCAGTTTTAGAGCCGCTTTTGGGGGTTTTTTTTGTTATGACATTTTCATTCTGGGGGGCTCGTTTTATGCCCCATTTTTGGGAAAGGGGATAGCTAGTAAAATAACTCTCTGAATGCATATCAGTAAAGTATACTGTCATTGATGAAAAGGGAAAAAACTAAATTTTACTTTTAAAACTTCATGGGAATGATTAGATTTTTTCAGTTTATTACAAATTTGTACTATTTTCTTTTCGGTTTTAATGGATTCCACAAAACACTTTTATATAAATACAATCTTCGTTTTTGATTGTAAAAGGCTCACAGCCATATTTTATTATTTTATAGGTGAACCCAACAATCTCTTGTTTACAGATAAATTTAAGTTTTTTTTCATTTCACCGGGAACTATGCAAGGTGCAGGATAAAATAGTCTGTCTCAAACATTTGGAATGTTTATCAAAGTTATTAAAACTTTTTGAATTTAAATCATTTATTATTTGATAGTGTTTTTGTCACTGCTATATCGTAGGTTTCAACAACCCTTTTTATTTTTTCATACTATATATAAAGTATTCAAAATGGTTTTTTTATTTTTACTTGAAATACAATAGTTGAACACTAAGACTGATATGCTTTTTGTTTAGAAAAAATAATTTGTGTTCACAGGACTGCCCGGGTATCCAAATGGACATGTTGGGAAACTCGGTACTAACTTGGTAAGTAGAATGAAAAGTAGGGAAATAAAGTCATAACTTTTATTCATCTCATTTTATACAACTGCAAAATGTATTATGACTCCACTTTATAGCATGCCCTCAGAAAGATAAAAATGTTTACCAGATTCTGGGCTTTCAATCTCAAGAAATATGACACCACAGTTTGAACTCTTTGCTCTGAGTGGGTCATAACAATGAAATTTGATAACCTCGTGCTTAGTTTGGATGAGCAGGACATTATCATATGCTAAATGATGTATCAATTATGTAATTTAATGGAAAAACGATCTATAATGTGAAGAAGTTTACATTTTAAAGTTTAGTTCCCAATCACTACTTGTAATATGTATAATAAAATGAAAAGTATTCACCCCACTTAGATGTTTTCCTTTTTATTATTATGCAACATTGAATCACAGTGTATTTCATTTGCCTTTTTGTTATTAACAAAAAGACTCTAAGATGTGTGTACATAAGTAATGGTAAGGTTTGCCATATTTTTTGGGAGTTCACCCTCTACATAAATACATACAAAACAACATACATGTGTGTGTATGTGTATATCTATCTACTTGGAACTATATCTAAAAGAACAAGTTTATCTATTTATCTTTACACTTGTCTGCATTGTTCTGCCCCTGTAGCTCTGTTAGTCAACCATCTCTTTAAAAATTATAGTTTGAACATGGAATATATTCTTTTACTCAAACTAGCAAAATATAAAATATTAAGTGAGTCAGTAATTCAAATCTGTAGATCGCTTTAAAAGTACAGCCCCTACCTTGGGGAATACACCTTGGTATGGTAAAATGTTGCATGTAAATGGGGGTGCATCAAAGTTACTGAAATATAATGAAACTAATTTTGTATATTTAAGAACACCCTTGTCATTTGAAAAAATAATTATAAACCCAAACTTGAAAGACCCTCTACTTTAAGATTTTAAGCATTTATTCTACTATTCTTGCCTCTGCAGGTGAATGTAGTTCACTTTTGAAACCAGGTAATTTCTTTTCTCCTTTGTTAATTGTACCTGAGGATATACTGTCTTGATTACTCTAATAAGAGTCTAGAATCATTTTCTATCCTAGATTTATGATTATTCTAGATTAAATTTGGCAGTTGTGCAAAAATAATCCTTATTTCACAAAACAGAATAAACAAACGTGCTGCTTAAAGCGTTTCGTTTTGCCCATTTTTTGAATCCAGATTGAATTTAACATTAGTGCCAGTACATTGCAACCCACAGGAAGGTAATTTACTTGCTTTGCTGAACAGATTAACAGGTTGTAACTGTGCTAAACAGTTACAAAGGTTTCTCTAATAATCAGTTAGCATTTAAAACATGATAAATTAAGGCTGTGCAAAAGAGAGCTTAGCATGGACCTTGGAGTAGGGGTAATTGATAATGGGGCTTTGTAGTTACCTGTGAATAATAATAATAAATTGTATTTCAGAAATAGTAGCCACTTGCAGCTTTAAAAGTGATATCATGACTCATTTAATGGTACTCTCACTTACTACTTTTGTGTGTGCGTGCCGTTTGTTTGTACACTTGTATTTTATATAAATTCTGTTCTAGCTCAAAAATCGGTCTACCCTGAAAGGGAAACCCTTTTTATTCTATAAAATAGAAGTTTTATTTTTTCTTTTCTTTCCATAATCAGAAGTGGGTTTCAGCAAGTGTAGTCTGGCTGGTTCTTCAGATTCTGGTATGTAATAAAATTTAAATTAAGTATATTTTATATAGTATACTCAAGTAACACTAAGAGAAAATTTGTAACATTGACATACTGCCCATTAATTTCATTCCATGTAGATCTTTTATTGCATATTTCATCTTTAAGACCATCTTTTTAACATTTTGCATTTATGAAAAACAGATGCTTAAAACAACCATTTAAGAAGACTTACAAATCATTCAATTCCTTTCAGTGTAAACCCAAAAACCCCATCCCATCGCATTCAGTTTATGCTGCTTTTCAAGAAGATACCCCCATTCCCCCCGGGAAAGTTGGCCACATACCGAGTATGTATTTCTTGCAATCTATTCATTGGCCATCAGGGGGTTGGGGGGCCTTCCCCCTGGCGTATCCCATGGTATCCCTGGGCTTAAGAGGGGGGGGGCCTGGTTGGGGGGGCTCTCGTTTTGGGGCGTTTTGGGTGCCCCGTGAATGGGGGGCAGGGTTTCATGGTTCCCCGGCGGGATGGGGGGTTAGAGTGGGGGGGTGGGGTCGGTGGTTTTTGGGAAAGCATTTGGGTAAATTATAAAAGAACAGCAGCCTGAACCCAAAAAACTGAAAAGTCCGGGCTCAAGGGATTGGACTGAAACCCCAAAAGCACGAGGCTGTGTTTGGGAGTTGTTTGTTTTGGGTACATGAGCAGGCAGTGCACATGCCTCAAAAGGGGCCCGGGGGGCGCGGGAGGGGGCTAATTGGGGGGGGGGCTCTGTGCGTTCCCATGGGCAGGAAAAGGGTTGTTGGGGGGGGGCCTCTGTGAGTTGGGGGCTGGCTTTTTTAGCGGTGTTCTTGCGGGCCCTTAGTGAATTATATATATTAGTTTTTTTTTAAAAAACCCGAGGAAAAATTTGTGTGTTTTAACGGGAACACTAAATGAATGGTATAACGATATGTTTTACTTTTTTTGCATGGGGTGTACTGTAAGATACATGGACAAGAAGTTTCAGAGCTGGTTTTCTCCTGCCAGAGGATACTGAATCGGCTTTTTGCTTCCTGCAGACTTACAGTATACAATGCATGTTTTAAAATGGGGAAATTTTTAATCATTTATTTTTTAGAAAGTGTGTTTACTTAATCATTACCACCTTCTACAGTATGGCATCAGGCGTCCCTCCCTTTTTCCTCTTGAAACCTCCAGTAATTAAATCTTTTATTTGTTTCCTAAAAAGATAGAGCAAGCGGAAAAATAAAATCTTTTTTGCAGAATGCATCAGAGGTATTGACCTTCAACAGAATAATTTTTTTGCCCCTTGAAAACAATCTCTGTCCATATTATAACAATATTCCTGAAAATAATTTGTGCTAAACTTTTTCTGAGCTGTTACACAGGCAAAATAGAATTTACACATTATGAAAATGTACTAAATTTTTCTGTATTAATTTAATGAATATAAAGAAAATGCATCTAAACAGAGCATTTTTATTTTCTGTTTTTATTTTTTATTATTGCACCAAGAGTCATACTTTTGACTTTTGATAGCCTTCACTTAAACATTTTTTAAAATGAAAAATAAAAAATTACAGTGAGTTAGAGCAGGTAACAGTAAGTAGTCTGTACATTCTAGTCTACGGGTTTCGGAATTTCAGATGAAGTGAGCTTTTAAAATACCAGAGAGGCCCCTTGGCAAAATTATCTAGTTTAAATGTTTAAAGGTCCTAATCGATTTTACTTAATTGAAATTCTTACATTACTGTTGTGCATCTGAAAGTGAATTTATCTTTCAAGACTAAGATGTTTTTATTTTTGCAACATATTTGCCATCAGTATTTCTTTAGTGATCTGAATGTTTTGTTAAACGTTAAAAAAAATGAATAACCAGAAAATCAAAAGTAAAATATCAGAACACAGATTTCTCCATCAGTTTAGAAAAACCAAGTTGACTATTGTGTACACAACTTGGAATTTAAAACTACATCTTTGCAAAGTAGCTGATCTCATATACAGATTATCTTGCTGGGCTGCTGCAATATGCCTGCCACGTGATTTAAACTGTGCAGCAACTAAAACATGAATGGCAGATTGCTTTATGCCTAAAGTGTTCCGCATCTTGTCAAATTGCATGTTTCAGGAGTAACACTGCCTCTGCAAGTTATAAAGACATATTTCTGCACACTTTACATACTAAACTGTGTGGAGAATTTAGTAGATGAAAAAATTGTGACTCATGTCAAAACTGTGGCACCTTCCCAGTTGAATCATTACTTATTTTAAGACTTCAAAGTCTGACTAATGGGCCTAAATCCACCCAGGTAAAGACAATTCCAGAGCTGATTAAACAATGACTCTTCCAGCTTCTCAGTATGTAACACTCACTGTCAATGCACCTCTAGCGGCTAACTGAGGACTGAAAAATAAAGATAAATGGCATTTTACACAGTGCAAAAGACTATAAAATGATATTGAAGCACTCACAGCGTAGAATTTCCACAATCAGAAACACCATCAAGAAATGGGTTATTTGCTAGATCTAGAAAAGTTTGTTTTAGAACTGATTGGGCCAGGCATGCAAAACAAAATCCACATGTCACCACAGAGAACTTTCTAAAATGTTTAGTTAATGCAAGAGTAGAGGTCTAAAAGTCTTTATTTGACCACTGCTTACACAAAAATGACTAAAAGAATTGTCATAAAGATCCAACCAAAAAGTCAATTGGGAGTTTTCAAAGAGCTATGAACTGTATAAAACTTAGGCCTCAGTCACAAAAGCTACATTGGAGAAACCAGGTAATGTAGGAAAAGGACATCTTGCCAGTCGATAAGCGTTGTGAGTAGATCTTTATGCTTTGTAGTTATCTTCTATCCAGTGGAAGAAGAAACATTGTGTTGATAAACGAAGAATGGAGTTGACTAAATATAAACAAAACCTATCTTTTAAATCCAACAAATAAATAATAATTGCATTAAAATTTTTGAAATACTTCATGTTCATGTTTGCTGTGACAGGGTTGCATTAACCTGTTTCTGCTCGGAAATACAATAAAACCTGAAATTTAATAATCGGTTCACAAATATTTGCATACAACTGGTCTTCTGACAGATGTTTTCCCCTTTGTTTTGATGGAACTTGGTGCCTTCATGCAGACCTGTCTTTTCTTTTTTCATATTTCACTTGCAGGATTTCCAAGTCCCCGTCAGTTCTTTAAATTTTTTCACTGTGAATTTTTTACATGTAAATTTATTATGCAAAATGTATCTTTTGTCAAGTAAAAAAAAGCCAGTATCCTTTCCTTTGGTGTTTTTCCCTTTTCTCCCCAAACACCTTGAGCTGAATACTTTCTTCATCCTTCTATTTTAAATTTGTATCCTTGGTGCATCTCTTTTAATTCAATGCAGGTTGTCACTCTGTGTTTTATTTAAATTGTTATCCAGAATAGCAGGACATGAGGTGACTTAAAGGTGTCCAGCATTTCTCTTTAACATTGCCTGCATATCTGACTTCCATTCCAGTACATTGCTACTGTTCATTCAATTAAAATTAAACGGTATTTTTCTTTGCAGGAAATGCACTTTGAAAGCAGAAATGGTAAGTATTTAAAAAGACATCTAATATGAAATACAGACAATGGTTTATGTTTCTGTAAATGAATAAACATTTAACTTCTAGCAAGCCTTTTTTTAAACATACAGAATCTAAAATATTTCTTTTTATTAATAATTGCCAACCAGGATAAAAAAATTTAAGTAAATCCAAACTGGGACATAACACCATGTAACAATAAACTGGAACCTATAAATAAAAAAAAAGTTAGGTTTTCTGTCTTTATGTTTTTATTACCATATTGTCCAAAAACACCTCAGCAGGCTTTTAAAGCTTGGGGTAACATGGGAAAATTTAAGTAGAAAAATTCACAATAGTGCATAATATAAAAAAATAAAATAAATTAAAATTTAAATTTTGGGTTTTGTTTTAGGATTGCATTTAGATGGCCTTGAGTACATTAGCTTAAACTGTTGGGGTTTTACTGGAAGGAGGAGTTGGCCGAAAAATGGGGTGCAGTATAATCCAGTTACAAAGTGAAGCCCCACAGAGATGATTAAATTAGACCTAATTTCTAGTTAAAAACCCCAACAAAAGGAAAACTACTATTCATTCTAGAACTCTCAATTTTAATGTTCCTTGCAACAAGGTACCTAATTAAACTTTCAGAAAGGTAGAGCTAATTTACACTGAACACTTCTACCATTATCACATTGACATGCAACTCCTGAGGGCAAAAGGTAATGGAAATCTAAGATAATGTGAGGTAGTGCAAGATTTTTAAATCCTGCCATAGAGGTGTGACCAGAACATTATGTGTGGATGGGCATTTGGCTTGTCTATGGGGGAAGGGGCAAAAATATCCATCCATCCATCCCCTTTTTTTAGGGGAGTCAAATAATAACAACAACAACAGTTTTATATAACATCATAACCATCATAACTTATTGTTCAATAAAATTAAAGAGACAGTGGAACTTGTGTTATTTTTGTGAACAAATATAAAACCCACATCTACAAGGTAAATATCAATAAAGTCAAATGTATACAACATATGGGGCAAGAACAGAAACGTGGTTTATTGTAGTCATTCGGGAGGCTATAGGATATCAGTTTCCGTGTTTAACCTGGATTTACCTACAGGACCATCTGGTTGCTCTTGGCAAATTCCCTGCAAAATTCATTCATGTCTAGATTTTCTGTGTGTTTCTCTCATGTGCCAGAATGACTAAATTTCCTTCCTTGAATGCAGCATTGTTTGGGATGGAGTGAGAATGCGGTTCAAAGTAGAAAGAGCTTTCATGCAGCTGAAGACACACCAATGATGAGTGCTGTGAATATAGCAATGCAACATGGGGAAGGCCTCTTTGACTGCTGAATGCATTTGCATGCCTCAGAAAAGATTAGCGAAACTGGCAGTTTATTGATCAACATTGTTTTTGCCACAGCAATTTATTTTGCAAGCTCATGCTGTTTTGCTCTGTGCCTGCAAGTGCCTGAAGTGGTTTCAGGAGAGAATGATCAAGAAAACTGATTTTGCAGGAGAAGTGATGTGGCCCTTAGTAATTCAACATTTCTCTGAGAGAATCTTGTCTCCATTTCCAAAATAGTCTATCAGGAATGCTGAACATTACCCCCTTTTAAAAGTCTGATTAGGAGCAGTTTGTTCATCAGAGTCACCATGCCCAAGCATGACATGACAATACTATATCAAGCTGTGAATTAACTTTCTGTTTCCTTTTGAGCGATTGTGGTCTATTTTTTAACACTGAGAGAATGCTCCTCCCAGAATGAGTGCATCTCATCTCCTTCAGTGTAGCCAGTGAAGGCTGTCACCACCCCCCCCAGCAGTGACAAATCCACTGCATGTGCCTGTAGAATTGCATTGGCTGGTTTCAGCACACCAAGCACATGAAGGGGGAATTTTCCTGTATTGAAGAATTTGCTTTTAATTTGGGTAAAAAGACCACATGCCTCTATGAAAATGTCAAATGGGCAGTGTCAGCCTCTGCTACCTCTGAGAGAAGCCCCTTATAACTTCCTCATTGTTGACAATGGACTTTGTGAGCTCATAATGACTGGTCCATCGTATTTTTGAAGTCTTTTCCATGGGTGTTTTTATGTGTGTGAAACATAATGTCTGTGACAAAATGTGTTCAGTGAATTTGACCAGTCAATGAATTTTTAGCCAGAGGTTCTGATTCCTCATGTATCACGCTGAATGAGCTGGTGGTTGTAGCAGTGTACATATGGAATATACTTACCAACTTTGTTTTGTAACTAAGTCGGGACACCATGCCTTCCCCAGACATAACAGAAGCACCATCAAACACTGACACACTAAGTTGTCTGGCTGTAACCGAGTTCAGAAAAGTGTGAGAATTTGTTACAAATATATTCAGCATCAAGCTGATTCAGCTCAATTAAGCCAATAGGTGTTCTTCAGGATGGAGTCTGACAAATCCCAACACTCAAGACAAATTCTCAATGTTACAGCATCCTGGTACCATCACTTTTAATGCAAAATCCATGAGTCAGCTTTTTCATATTTGGTCCTGATATCTTTACCACCATTTTGGGAAGAGTCTCAATTATTTCATTTTTAATTACGTTTATATGTATTTTGCATTATCTGGGATGTATTTTACAATTTCTGCAAGTTTGGCATCTTTTGATTGTATAATCAAGAACATAAGAAATGTCCCCCCTCCCCACCTTGGATTGTGACCACGCAGAGCCAGTTCATTGACTGCAAGGAACTGAGGCCTCCCAATGATTTTCACATAATATCTATTCTTTTCTATCTGCGTTGGGCCCAGTAGTTGAACTATGCTTCACCAGTCTCTGCCCAGTGCGACTCCTGCCATGCAGATATGGCTCTGGGCGTGGGATACTAGGCGCGTGTTTGTAGGCCCACGTCTTTTTCTAGAGCTTTTTTCAATTTGTGTAGCTGTGTGGTGAATATGTCCTCGCGGTCTGAATTGATTCAAGCCACGGTCGGACTGATACCAGCTTGCACCAAAACATCTGAGTGTCTTCCAATGCGTGTTTGGTATAATTAATTAAAATGGGCTGGGGGGGCTATCCATATGTAAGTCAGGCAGACCCGGGCTGTATATTTTGTTGAACGAGAGGTTTGAGTACCGACGGGAGAGCTGGAGGATTGTGTAGGCTTATCTACATCTTTTTTGGGGTTTCAGTTCCCCAGTGGGGCACGGTTGGGTGAGCAAGGGTGCTGGCTCAACGGTGGAGCCAGCAGGTTGCGGAGGGACAAAGATTGAAGATGTCTGCTTTTTAAAAAGCCACTTATGCATAGCCTTTGGTGTTACCAACCAGAAAATAAAAGAAATGGAACATTATACACTGTTTTAATTAAAGAATGCGGGCAATAGGTTCAAAACGGGTGCAAAATGTGGTAAAGTGAACTGTGAAAATCAAATGTTATTCTTCTCCAGAGTTTTCATTGGGCAGACAGAGCATTTGCAGGGTTGGACGGCTTGTCTCGGGGGCAAAATGCCCACCCAACCAGTGGTCACGGCTCCATCCTGCCAGTGATTCCTACAGTGAACTCTTTGGTTGTGGATATTGTTTTAGATTATTTTCTTACTATAAAGCAATTTTAAAAAAATTTTGTAGAAGGTTAACTCCAGTTACTGACTTCAGCTTTGATATTTTACATTCATAGAAAAACCTGGCTGAAGGATTTGGGAACAAAAACTACCTTTGTCATTTTGGTGAGGGGCACTAGTAATTTTCTTCCTCTAAATATTTTCCCACTTTCATGGAGAGTCACTATTTTTGACCAGCCTCCTCCATTCTTGTCATTTTCACTTTCTCGCCTGACACCCCATTTCTTCCTTATATTCTCCTTTATGCAGTCCACCCTTTTTCCATTTGGTCATCCTTTTCTTTCTCCCTGCATTTCTATATCCTGATTCTTCTCCCCACATTATTTACATGTCTTTTCATGGCATGCCAATACCATTCTAACCTTCTTTCCTGTATTTTCTTTAGAAATTTCCCAACTTTGACTGTACCTCTGATTCTCTTATTCCTGATCTTATCAGGATTTGTTACTAACACTTTCATCTCAACATATAGTCATTTCTGTAGCATCCAGTGCAGTGAGTACCTACTTTATTCACTTTGCCTTTCACTCTTGCACTAATTTTTTGCTCACATAACACTCCCAATACCTTTGTCCAACTATTTCATTACAGGGTTTATTTCTAAATCTAACTGCCCATCCTCTTATTATGGTTGCGGAAAATATTTGAACTTTCCCAGCCTTTCAAGCCTTTTCCATGGAGGTGCAACAGTAATTTAAATTTTCATGTCAGTAGTTTGCAAGGTGTTGTGCAGCATGCTTCTGGGAAAAATAAAATAATTTCTGACCAAAAGAAGCAATTTAAGTTGTCTGTAGATTTATTTTCATTTTTAATCATGCATGTAATACTTGCATGATAATTTTATACCCTGTGGTGGACTGATACTCGGGCGTTGCACCTGACTAAATATGAGGGCTCTGTTAAGTTAAAAAAAACAACCCAAAAACACCCCCACGCAGGTCTAACTAGAGCACTGAAAGACCACAATGTAAGATTAGAGTGTCAGCTGCAAGAACTGAAGTACTGTTAGCCTCTCTCAGTGCTTCTGCCTCAGTTTGTAGAGCCGTCTTCTGTGGGGGGTTTTCTTGTTATGACATTTTCATTCTGGGTGTGCTCAAATTCGTATGCCCTATTTTTGGAAGGTGATAGCTAGAAAAAATAACTCTCTGAATGCATATCAGTAAAGTATACTGTCATTGATAAAGCAGAAAATACTAAATTTACTTTAACACTTCATATAAGAAATGATGGACTGATTTTTTTCAGTTTATTACAAATTTTTTACTGTTTATCGGTTTAATGGATTCCACAAGACACTTTTATATAAGTACACATCTTCATTATTGATTGTATAAAGGCTCACAGCCATATTTTATTTTTTTTATAGGTGGATCCAAAATCTCTTGTTTACAGGTAAATTTAAGTTTTCTTTTTTCATTTCACCTGGAACTATCAAGGTGCAGGATAAAATAGTCTGTCTCAAACTTTTTTTGGAATGTTTATCAAAGTTATTAAAACATTTTGAATTTAAATCATGATTATTTGCATGTGTTTTTGTCACTGTTTCATCTGTGGGTTGTCAACAACCCTTTTGATTTTACATACTGTATATAAAATATTCAGAATGTTTTTTTATTTTTTGTTTTTACTTGAAATACAATAGTTGAACACTTAGACTGAAAATGCTTTTCTGTTTAGAAAAAATTTAAATTTTTGTTCACAGGACTGCCTGGCTATCCAAATGGGGCATGTTGGAATCTGTTACTAACTTGGGTAAGTAGAATAGAAATTAGTAGAAGTAAAGTCATAACTTTTATTTATCTCATTTTATACAACTGCAATAATGTATTATGACTCCACTTTATAGCATGCCTCAGAAAGACAAAATGTTTACCAGATTCTGGGGTTTCAATCTCAAAAATATGTACACCACAGTTTGAACTCTGTTGCTCTGGGTGGGTCATAACAATGAAATTTGATAACCTCGTTGCTTTAGTTTGGGTGAGCAGGACATTATCATATGCTAAATGATGATCAATTATGTAATTTAATGGCAAAACGATCTATAATGTGAAGAAGTTTACATTTTAAAGTTTAGTTCCCAATCACTTACTTTTAAAAAGTTTGTTTCCTAAATATTTACATACAATGAAAAATATTTGCCCCACTTAAAATGTTTTCACATTTTATTATTATGCAACATTGAATCACAATGTATTTCACTTGCCTCCTTAGCTGATTAACAAAAAAAGACTCTTTAAGATTGTGTACATATGTAATGGTAAGGTTTGCCATATTTCATAGAGTTCACCCTCTACATACAACACATACACACATACAGTGTGTGTGTATGTGTATATCTATCTACTGTGAAACTATATCTACAAAGAACAAGTTTATCCATATTTTCTTTTTTCACTTGTCTCCTTGTTCTGCCCTGTAGCCTGTTTAAATCAACTTCATTTCTTTTTAAAAATTTAAAAGTTTGAACATAGGTGTTTTACCTAACTAGCAAAATATAAATATTAAGTGATTCACTAATTAAATCTTAGATCCACAAAAATACATACCACTACCTGTGAGAATATACCCGGGGTAAAAAGTTGCATGTAAAACGAGGTCACATCAACAAAATTTTCTGAAATATAATGAAACAAAATTTTGTATATTTAAAACACTTTTA
>NW_024386367.1:7500-20892 GCF_016835505.1 Polypterus senegalus | reverse complement strand
CAACATGAAGTGCATTTGGCAGCTAGTGAAAATAATATATATGAAGCATACTTCAGAATTACTAGAATATGCAAATTTATTTCGGAACATATACTGCTCATTTAGCAACCTTAAAGAAAGCTGCATCTTCTGCCACTAGTGTGATGCTCCAATACTAACTCCTGTTGTTGTCACTGATACAAGTAGTAAATGCAACTTACATAATTTCACTAACAAAAAAAATTTTCAGGCATTTGTTTTAATAAGTTGACTTTGTAATGTATGGTTTCAAATAATTGCGTATGAAATTTGCTTTTTGCAAATCTGTAGTAATCAGTAAATGTCAAGGGGTCTGTGCTGTCCTTAAATAGTATTTTATGTGAACAAATGAAGTTCTTTCATTTGTTAGATTTTCAAGTATGGAGCACATTGTGGATAATCATACAGGGCAAAATGACTTTATGCAGTGAATTTACAGTAACCATAAAAATCTCTATACAAATCATTGGTACAAGTAGCACACCCTAACTGCCAATTTTTATAAGTAGTGTTTCTGTTTTACTGGCAGATCCTGAATTACAAAATGCTTTTTATTTGAATAACTTAGTAGTAAAAAAAGAACAATATCAACTATTGTAAAATTAATAAAGAGGCCAAATTCAATTCATTATTGAAGTGGGCAACTACATCTATTTATTTTGTTACTCTTTAGTATTATACAAAATAAATACAAATATTGTAATGATATTTATATTAGAAGTGACGGTGGGCTTTCCCTCTAATTCATTATTTGTACTGCTGGTTTAAAAGCCCTGCTTAGTATGTGGGCACCCACTTTAATTATATTTTAAAGAAGAGAGCACATCATAGTTGACCCTAAAAGGTTTTGAAATGTGGCGTTTTTTTTTCTTGTACATTGCTATGAATGACTCTGTGCTGCTTAGTGTTAGAGGTTTACGGACTTAGAATTGGTCCTTTATATATTTGATAGTATTAACGTTATGGATACACCTTTTTAATGTTTTTTGTTACTATATATTTTCCTCTTGTTTCTTGCTAACAAATAATGAGCAATGGAGATAAATATAGTAATAATTTAAACGTGATATACTGTATTTTTTATTCATATCATATTCAATATAATAGCTCTTAATGATTTACCATTTTGTAACTAACATAAGAGACTGGTTGGAACAATTTCATAAATAAGAATGCAGCAACATTAGACATACTAAAAAAAACTGTCACTGACAAAACATCCATCCATCATCCAACCCGCTATATCCTAACTATAGGGTAACGGGGGTGTGCTGGAGCCAATCCCAGCCAACACAGGGAACAAGGCAGGAAACAAACCACAGGCAGGGCGCCAGCCCACCGCAAGGCGTGCACACAGACTAGGGACAGTTTAGAATCGCCAACGCACCTAACCTGCATGTCCTTGGACCGTGGGAGGAGTACCCGGAGGAAACCCACGCAGTACAGGGAGAACATGCAAACTCCACACAGGGAGGACCTGGGAAGTGAACCTGGGTCTCCAACTGCGCAGGCAGCAGTGCCACCCACTGCGCCACTGTGCCACCCACTGACAAAACAGGTTGTGATTAATGACATTTTTTCAATAGACATATAACATTAAATTCAACAAGTATGAAGGGCCGTTGAGTAAAAAAAGAATGGCTTGTAAATATATAAAAACTGGTTCACATATATATACTTTGGATGAGATACATTGGTTTGGATGTATACTGTATATTGGTTTGAATACTTCCGTTCAGATATAAACAATAGCTGAGATATATATATATATATATATATATTGCTTGATGTACATAGTTTAAGTCGAGACAACCATTTTGGTATATAGGTTGGATCAGATATATACATTGGTTCGAACAGAAAAGTTGGGATTTACAGGCAGACACAGCGTGGACAAGTTTAGTGTCTCTGTTCCACTTCATCATTGCTTCAACATTGTTGTCATTATTATACATGCTTTATACAAGAAGCATATGCCTGTTGGGTGGAGGTCCAAAGCACCTTTCTTTTCTTGCACTTACACAGATCCCTGCCTCCTTATCCAGCTCCGAGGGACTGTGGCTCATGCCACCCACCTCCCTCACTCCCTCTCCATGAGTTGTCAGATAGCTTTAATCACAGCCACTGTGCATTGCTTTTTTTCACCCCATGAAACGTCATTTTATCATTGACAGAAAGTCATACAGCGATTTCTGTTATTCCATTTTGGCAGTGTTTCATCTAAGGACAACCTATATCAGGAAGGATAAGTGCCTTTTACTGAAAAGACAATTCTCTTTGTGAAGTGAAATTGAAGTGTCTGATTTCTTCCAATACTAATCAGTAATCAGATGTAAAGAAGTAAAAATATTCCTGCTTCCCAGATAAATGTTGTTTAGTGCTGTTTATTGTTAAATTGGCCAACCAATCCCTCCACAAAACCACAGACATACACAGGCACACCCCCACACAAACTGACACACCGTTGGATGCACACACTAGTGACTAAGCATGCAGTTTCCTGTGTTAGCGTGAGAAAGGACAAATACATGTTCAGAATATTTACTGTAAGATACTGTATATAATAAGATATACAGTATATAAGATATATGTATATCTTAACTTTCATTTATATTGTAAGGTTTCTAAACTCTTTTGGGGCTACCCCCAATCTGACAACATGCTGAAGCCAAAGTGTGATCGTCACATCTATGGAAGACAGCCTATCGGTTGCTGGGGCAACTAGGGCAACCGCGAGGCTCCCAGCTTGAAGCAGCTCGCCGTAAAACAAATCTGAAAAGACTGGGGTCATGCTATGGCACCTGCTTTCGATATGTGATGCAAGGAACATTGTAAATGCAAGGAACAATATTACTTGGCCACTAACATGACCACGACCCTGTCTGATTGATGTGTCTGTGTATAGGAAAATAATAGATCCTGTTGTAGTAAATAACCATGCTGTTCCTGTTTCATATTGAATAAAGTTGGTTTTACTAAAGTACTGAGACTCAGCCTTATGTTTTGGGGTGCAAGACAGGGACTCACACGTCACAATATTTTCAAGCAGATGTATATATTTGAAATGATGTATGTATATATATACTGTATATATATATATATATATATATATATATATATATATATACTGTATATTCAAATAGATGTATATATATCTGAACTAGTACATATATTCCAACCAATGCATATACATCTGAACTGATATAAATATCTAAACCTGTAAGCCAGAAGAGAGCATAATATCAAAATGGTTGCTAACAAAAGGCAATGAGTTCCTTGTGTGCTACACTCAAAATGTATTCTGAGAAGTAACCCCCTTTTGCATTTCCTTAATGAAGTTAGCTCTTAAGTTAAGATGTTTCCCTGTAGGTATAGTGCAGCATACAGACTAAAACTGAATTTCTCCTGAGACTATATTCTTTCATAATCTTATGCCTTGCAAGCTAAGGATGACAGTAACTGCTCTGGGTATTTACTCGTCCCTCCTTATTTTAACAGAAGAGACTGCTTGCTTAATCATTGCTAGGTGAGTCCAACAAAGTTTGGACTTCGTGGGGCAGTAGTTTATACTGTAATACATAGAAATAAACATCAGTTATTTGTGAAGCGGTAATATTCTGATCATTTTGTATTTTTAATCACTGCTCAGCATTCGGAAACAACTCCAGCAGCAGCTCGAATTTTCCTTACACTTCCTTCTCTGGATTGATCTTAAATGAAACACTGCCAGTAAGGAGTAACAGAAATCATTGTTAGATCATTCTGTACTAACTGAATGCACCAGTTCTGCAGCTGACCTTCCAAATAGTCTCAATTTTTTCTTTCTTCTGACACATCACACAGATAAATCACATCCTGTATTTTGTTTGTATTTTTCCCTTTGGTATTTGTATCTATCAGGGGTGATCACTTATTCTTCCCATGAAAGATAGTTTATCACTAGCAGAAAGCCGTACTGTGATTTCTGTTATTTCTTATTGGCAGAGTTTCATTTAAGAGTAACCCAGATCAGAAAGGAGTAAAGGATAGACCATCTTTGTGTAGAGAAAACTGGAGCTGCATGGTTTCTTGCCAATGCTGATCAGTGATAAGGGATACAAAATGATCAGAATATTACTGCTTCACAAATAACTGATGTTCCATTGATTTTAACTTTAAACTGAAGTTAATAATATTGGCTCATTTATCCATTGTATGCTATGCCCAAAAAGTATTGTGACAAATAATGCCTTTCATATTTTTTTCAATCAACTATGCACTTAAGGTAAAATATTTTCATGTACAGTGTTTGAAATCCATGGACTAAAACTGACTTTTTTTTGGAGACTGAATTATTTAATAATCTCATGCCTTGTACGTAAAGGACAGTAAATGGTCTGGGCATGTATTAGTACTTTCTCATGCTAACTGCAAGAGACTGCACACTTAATTTGTGTTCATCCAATGGTATGTGAGTTTGTGTATGTGTGTGAGTGTATGTGTGCATTTTGGTTGTAGTTTAACTATAAAATGAGTTAAGAAACAGTTATTTGTGAAGCAAAAATATTCTCATCATGCATCATCCATGGTTACTGATCAGCATTCACAAGAAACTGCACAACTTCAGTGTTTTCCTCCAACCGCTGTTGGGGGTTTTGACAGTATGGATTTAAGAATAATATCTGAGTGTATGAGCATGAAACTAGAGTGTGCACTTGAAATCGTCATTAAAGATTGACTGCAGCAGGCAATGGACTTTGAAAAAAACTCTCAGCATGAAGTGGAGTTCAAAAAATTACACCTTGAAATCAACATGCTCTTAGGTTGGCTGTTCTTGATCTAGGTCTGTATTTTGTGAACATGGCTTAAGTCTTCCTGTCAGTTCTTTTTAAATTGTATATTTAAATTGTATACTGTATTTTCCCTATTAGATACAGCATAAGCTGTGAAATTCATGACAAACTTCTATTTTGACAACTTCATACATGAAATTTTTTTATTTTGAAAACTGCATCCTACCCCTCAAGTATGTCCTCTCCCACTCAACTTTGCCCTGCCTACTCGACATTCAGCTCCTGGCTTTTGGGATTTTCTAAACAATAAGAATTTTATATTTTTTGAAAAGAGTTTATTTTAGATTCTTGAACTTTTGGTTGTGTTTTCTGATATCAACCTTGATTATTGTTTTTCAAGCTTTGACGATTGGTTTTTTACAGTTTTTTCGGTACCCTTGACTCTTGACTGTTTTAGACCAGGGCACTGCTCATGTATTTATGTATTATGTATTTATTTTATCTTCTGGTCTATGATTTCTAGGCTTTCTGACACTCACACATCACTTAATAAAATTATTACAAACTCATCTGTAGATGTGCTAAAAAACTGAATTTAATATGTTTTCCACATCTTTAGGGAAACAATAGTAAATTATTTATACTTCTTTTGGGAAACCCTGCTATTTCCTATGTTCCTGCAAAAATATTTACAATAAGAGAGCCACAACAGATACATTGTTAATTTTCCTTTTTGGAAAGAAGAAAGAAAAGCATGTAAGTAATGCTTGTGCTTCATTAGTGGCAAATTCCCTTTTTTTAATTTGCTCCTGCTCTGTTTCTCACCATACAGTTTCTTATTTATATGAAGACTTCATTTATAGGTGTACTGATTTGCAGAGACAGGTCAGCTGCCAAATTATGACTATACAGTAGAAGTGTCTTCATTCCTTCATGTACTCCTTTAACCTTTTTCCCACAAAAGAGAAACGATAATCACACTAATTACACTTCCTTCTTCAATGTCCCCATTTTTAGCCACTTTTGCATTCTAACCTACAAAGTTGAAATTAGTTTGCTAAAATATAGCAGCCTTGTAAAACTCTTCTCTTAAGTGATTTTTACCTATTTACTGGTATGCCCGATAGTTTCAGCATTCAAAATCATTCTGTTCCGAAACAATCACCTATAGTGGCGGCATCTAAGCAATGAGAGTTACTTGAAAGTGAGCTGTGTAATTAGATAGGGTGAAAAAATGATGCAGAAACTTGACACTGGCAAAGTACACTTGGTCTCTGTTCACTTTCTTTTCTTTGTGTGACAAGGCACCATCTCATATATTTTCAACTGACTAATTATGTCAAATGTGAAAAATATACACACTATATTTTGGCACTACTTGATCGTAAGTAAAAGAAACTTAGCCAGAGTATCATTAAAAAAGAAAATGCTGTCATTAGAAAATTTATGCTTTTTTTGTTTTTTATCTTTGGAATTTCTTTAGCTCTTAAAAGAATACATTTTAACACTGCTTTTATATGGCCCTAGCCTGGATGACTGGTATTTTCTCAAATATTCAATCTTGGATTCCTTAAAAAAGACAAAATATATTTTGAGATACAATTATCTGTTGAAAACCTGTCTATTTAAATTGTGACACCTCACAAGGAATGCAAAGTGATGTGAAGGGGGTTTCTATTCATTCAGATAATTTCCATATTTTCTTTTTCCTTCACAGAGATTTACTGACTTGTATGCAGGGCAGAAACCAAATTTTGATGGTATGTCAGTCCACTACATGTCTCAGTCACATACAATTCCATTCTCACTAATGGGAGCTCACCTACCACCTAACCTTGTTTATTATTAACCTCAGAATAGCAGAATTAGGTTGTCTACCCTTGCAGTAGATAACATAAAAATTATGTATCTATCCATATGTATTTTCTTGGATCCTGATCATTCCAGTTCGGGGTTTTGAGAAGCCTGAAACTATCCTGACAGCATTAAGTGTAATCTAGTTTTCAACTCAGAGGAAAACATACACTAAAATGGGGTCAGTATTTAATTCCCACACATACGAAGGGGAATCAAAAGATTCTGAGCCCCTCTATTGAGAGAAATACCAGTAAATTCAAAGTTTTATTTTTCAATATAATTCCTATAAACATCAATATACTTCTTTATTAAGTTCACTAATTTTTTATTTGTGTCATTGTAAACATGGGAAGCCTGGTGGCATGATGGTTAGCTACTACTTTATGGATCCAGTACAATGGGTTTGAACCTCATGCCCTGATGTAGTCCATGTGGTGTTTCCATCCATATATATACTGTACTTTCCTTTGGGTACTCCGGCTTCCTCCCAGCTGTCTGAAAAGACATACAAGTTAGATTTATTGGATAATAAATTAGCCCAAGTGTAAGTGTGGGTCACTGTGATTGAACCTGTAATCACACTAAAACATTTTGTAAGGACAAAAGTGGAAATGTGCATACACACAAAAAAATTCAGATGCACAAAACCGTGCATAAGCCAACTTCCACGCACTTCAACTCCATAAATCCCAGTCAGCTTGAAACATAACACACGAGCACATGCCTGCCATCCTACCATCTCCTCCCAGAATTTTGCATGTTTTAATATGCAAATAAATATAAATATCAAATTACCTGTTCGGTGTTTGGCAATGGAAAAAGCATGTGAAAAAATTTCAGCAATTGCTAATTGGAAAACACACTATTTGTTGGCATAAGCAGTGGTATAAACAACAAAAAGGAAGTTGATCGAGTGATACAGAGTGGTGGAGACACTCGAAAGTTCAAGTTCAAAAAGTCGCACAGTGCCCAAAATAAAAAAGAAGTGGTCAGATATCAAAGTCCTTGTGAAAAGGTGAGTCGTAACCCACCGTCTGAGTGTTCTTATGGAAGTGTATTAGGGTACAGAGAAAAGAAAAAAAAATTGGAACACAGTGGAAAAAAAGGTTGAAATGTCCACTTTAATCTCATAATTTTAACATTAAAGTAGAACGCCATAAACTTAATCTTAAAATCAATGTTAAATTTACTAGAGCTTCTCAGATTTCATCATCTACATCTACATCTCAACTAAAACAGCACATTAAATGCTTCAGATTATATGTGTTCTTCTATGTGCCCTATGTGTGTGAATCACTACGTGCTTCTTAAATGGGCCTTCTCTTATGCCAACAGGACACAGAACACATTACATTCATGATATTACAGGTCTCTGAACAATTTGAATTCTAAGATGTATACTTGATATCATTTTCATGATGAAATCAATTGAAGCATGTATTAAACATGGGGGCATGGTGGCACAGTGGAAACAATGAGCTGGAGCCCCATCCAGAGATTGTTCCTGCATCCCACAAGATGCTTACTGGGATGTGTGCAGCCCTTGATAAAATTATTTCTAAGCTCCTTAATAAATGTCAGACCATCTGTAAGCTTAGAATGCAGCTTCTTCAAAACATTGAAAAATCTTCGTAGTACTTGTTTAATTATTCCATCCATCTATTTATCCAGTCCCAGCAAGCATACAGAATAAGGCAGGACCAATCCATGGAAGGGGCGCCAGCTGATCGCTACTACTGTGCCACCATGCCGATACGTTTCATTATTAACAGTATACATTATTTAAATGAAGTTAAAAATGTATCCATATAATGTAATATCCATACTTTAATGCATTTCATCATAAAATGACATCAAGAGCTCCAAGAAGATAGCTCTTGAAGCCAGTCGTCATCATCTGTAAATATGTGCTGTCTTCTATTGAATTGATTTAAATTCCTTTATTGTTATTGCATGGTACAATGAAATTCAATTTGCAAATCGTCCATAAACGTATTTTCCTATAAAATTATAAAATAACAATAATAATATGATAAAAATCAATGAAAAATATACAATATGAAAGCATAAGTACAATATAAATGTACATATACTTCAAATAGTGCAAATGGTTCATAAAGTGTCTCAGGTTGTGCAATATTACAACTGTAATGTAAGTTTACAATGAGGTAATTGTACTTATTAAAACACACATTTCTACCAGGTGCACTTGATGAACTGATTGAGTTTGTTTATAGCTCTTGAGATGAAATTGTTTCTGAACCTCGAGGTTCGTGCAAGAAAGGCTCTGAAGTGATTGCTGAATGGGAGAGGTTCAAATAGTCTGTGCGCATGGCTGAGGTAGCAGGTGCTATAAATGTTCTCCACGGTAGATACTGTATCCCTATAATCATCTGCACTCTCAACAAAGCCCGCCATAGGGCTTTCCAATCAGTTGCTGTACAGCTGTAATTCCACACTCACATATAGTGGGTTAAATAATCTGAGTGATGCACTGAGAGTAACAACACTAAAGCAGCTATGGTGTTTGGAATAGCTTGGCCATTCTGTGCACCATTATATTGTTATAGGTTGATTAATATCAGATGCCTTAAATTTATAAACAATATGTGGTTTATAATAATAATACACTGGTATAGTGTATTTGATAAAGCCAAGTCAGGGATATGAATCTATAAAAGAAATGGAAACCACACAGGAATAGTAGCACTGCTTTGATGCTGGTGGCCTCCAGTATGCAAAACTTGCGTATGCACAGGGTAAGACTGGCGTGAGAATGTGTGTGGCTTTACAGCAAGTTTAGTTTTTATACATATGAAAGTGAGCGTGGAAACGGGCTGTATGCAACATTTTTGTGCATTCACACCATTAATATACACGAGGCCCCAGGTCTGTTTCCTGCCACGTGCCAGTGCTGCCAGGATGGGCTCCAGCCCCAGTGGATATCTGCTTTGAGACACTTCTACCAGCCCCTGCAGCACTGTAGTGGAATAAGTGGGTATATTTTTCCTTCCTTGTGCAACCACATTTCTGTACCTGACATATCTTCATTATTAGTATAGCACACCCCATGGATTTAGCCCAGATTAGGTAGTAGTTGATAGTTACATGAGGCTAAGTCTGGAAAATAGGGTGGGTTGGGTATTGTTCTGAATCCGCAGCTTCACAGAGCAGCCTTTGCAATCACTGCAGAGTGAACATGAGCATTGTTATGTAGCAATATTGGAATTCCACGATGAAGTCCTCTGAGAGACAGGGCAAAATTGATTAGTTTTGTGGATCTTTTGAGGAAAATAATCAATATGGACTATGCATTTAAGATTATAGAACATTGTGCATGTGATCTTGTCCAGTCTGGTTTGGACCATGAATTCCTTTGGTGAATCATCATTCTTATATTACAGTTTGTTGTTTGCATTCTGGACTCTCCCAGTCTGAATTTTTATAGCGATTATCCTTGAGGCATTAGCTGTGGAGATGTTTCATATCAGAAGTCAGCATTTTGCTAAGAAACATACAAAGATGTTTGATATATTTAATTGATCACAATGAATGCACACCCCAGATCCATAAGTAATCCCTATAGTATCTGCTATCTCATGCTGCACCACTCTTTGACTATCCATTATAATCAGTTCCAAAGTGATATTTCCTTAAGTTGTTGATATTGAAAACCATCTGGAATGTAGGTCATCGAGAAACATTCTGTCAGAATCTTAATATACTGCCCATCTTTTGACTATGGAACATGAAGAGGGTTGGTCCTGGTGCACATTGACTAAGTAATAAGTCTGGAGGCATATTGTTCTCTAGTGATAGGTTGATTCTTGATATTTCTTTAATTAGCATCCATTTAGTTCTAAAGTAAGAAACATAAACTATAAACCACAAATAGAATGTAATTCACATTCTAGTTCACAGAATGGAGCTCATTTTTGACTACTTGTAACATTAGTACCATTAATTCAAAACTTTTTGATCACCTCTCTTACAGTGAGTTTACTCAGGATTTGATCCACATCTCCTTGAGTCTGGGCATAAAGGTGCTGCCCAACTCCAAATTAATTAAATACTAAAAGCATGGAATTTAAGTCTGGGACTTACTAGAGCTTTTGCTGAAGTGGAACTCAAAAGACAAATATAATTGGAAAAAGAGGGAGTTCAAGAAGAGAATACTCTATGAGGAAAAGTTTGGAAGCAAAATAAATGACAGCTTAAAATGTAAGAACAGAATATGTGCGACATAAATTCTCTGTTCAAAGCACATTTAAAGAAATAACATACAGAACAAATGACAACCAGTCAAGGAAGGACCTGAGATAATTGCTTGTGGCTTAAGATATAATCTACAAGTTATACTGCTGTGTATTCTAATGCCTTTCAAGCACCTCTCAAAATATGTTATCCCAGCAAATGGCGCACATGGATAATGAGCCAAATATATTTTACCTAAAGATATTCCTAAGAATATTGGCATTAAAAGGAATAAGCTAGACAAAAAGTATATATGAGACAGAAATAAGATGCACAAGTAGGCTTTCTTTGAGTTAATGTTATTTAAGAAAAGAAAGCCCAAGGAGAAAATGCAAATATAAGAGAAGGAAAGGAGAATTACAAAAAGTAGACTTTCATCAAATAAATGGCATGAGGGATATATTTGAAAGATGTCTAATAAAATATTTCACTACAATTTTCTGCTCCATCCATGACTGGTGCAAGTGAAATGGGAATAAAGTGAAATATGGTGCTATATAAGGTAAATACATTTTCTTCAAATGAAAAGAAATACTGCATAAGTTTAAAGACACAAAGAAAATATACAACATACTTAAAAATGTAATTATTCTGCTGGTAATATTCTTCCATCCATCCATTTTTTGCATTTATTTTCCAAATTTTAGTTTGTAATTAAACATTTATTTGTTTAGCAGTATAAACTAATGCAATTAAGAAGGTGACAATGGAATGAGTATACCACAATTTTGACTAACTCTAACCCTAAGCCTAAGCTTCAGGAGTAACTTTGAAACATTCTATGTACTCCCCTGTTACTGAACTGCCAGTTTTTAAATATTTTTGAAATAAAGTATTGTTTTTAATTTTAACTTGCTTAGGTACCTAACCTTTTTTCAATTCTCCAGGATCCTGATAATTTTGTAGGTATTTGTTTTTTTCCCTTTCAAATATAATTTTTTTTAATAAATAACAATTGTAATAGTATTTTTTACATTTTTTTCACTATTTTTTCACTTTTTTACTTACCTGGTCCCTTCCCTCAGTTAACCCTACAAAATAGAAAATACCTTAAATAATATTACTTACCTTAGATCCTGTGTCCATCTGTGAGTCCATCCTTGTTATGCTTGGCTGTTTACCATCTCAGTCCTTCTACGTATTGGTGTTCTTTTTTCTATTTTTCTTTTTACTGTTTTAAGTGTGATGGTTCTAAATACATCCTTGCCTCCTTTATGGTTTAAGTTAAGTGCATTCCTTTAACCCTTGTATTATTTATTTTATTATTTATTATTATGGCTACTGAGCCCACTCATAGGATTTATTTTAAATTGCTGCAGGCCTTGCATCATCTGGAGGTGGTGTAGAACCCTATTCTACCAAAGGGGTTAAAGCATCACATCTTTACATTGGCAGGCTCCATAAAGCCAGCTATACCAAATCCAAACATCTTGGAAAGCATAAAAGCATATACTGAACAATTACTTACTGGTATAATGCATATGCTTACAGAACATTATCAATCTGCCATAGATGTGTTGCTTTCTGCACTACCTCCTTTTGAGCTGATTGCTCTGCAGAAAGCTATTTTGTTTGGCAGAAAAAGGTATAAGAATAAATTAACATCTTCTTCCTTAATTTTATTTAATAACCTAATCTGCCAACATTCTCCTCAGGCCTCAGGACAATTAGACCAGCCACCCTCTGTTACCTCACAGCCGATTCAGGAACCAGTTGTTTCAACTGCTAAGGATTCTGCTTTTGTGGAAACAGCCAAAAAGGTATGTCCTACACTGTCATGTGTGGAAGACGAATGTTCTCTTCATTCCCTTGTACTAATTCATGTCTGCGAAGTAAGCTTTACGAAACCATGTAAAAGCATGATTTGTTTTAGCAAACAGAAAAATATTTGTGCAAAGGACTCAAGGTCTAAGCATTCCACACATGAGTTTGCCTTATCACGTTTTCCCTTAGCTTACATCTGAACGCAATAACAAAAGGGGCCAAGAAATTGAGTTGCACAAGGGGCGTTGAAGGGGCTCAATTCAAGGATTGTGTATAATAAACGTGTTGACTGTTACATTTTATAATAATACTAGCAGAATACCCGCGCTTCGCAGCGGAGAAGTAGTGTGTTAAAGAAGGTACGAAAAAGAAAAGGAAACATTTTAAAAATAATATAACATGATTGTCAAAGTAATTGTTTTGTGTATTTGGCGGCAGCGTCACAAAGTTTTTTTCGTCTAGCTGCATCAGAAAATGTACCACGACGCCTGACACCTCCTTTTACTGTTTTCTCACAGCTTGGATTGCTGCTGTCATATATATATATACACTCACACACACACACACACACACATATACATACATACATACATACATATATATATACACATATATATACACATACATATCTTCATATCTACATATCTATATACATATCTACATATACACGCATATATATATATACATACCTATCTACATCATATATACACACACATACATACATACA
>NW_024386367.1:0-5000 GCF_016835505.1 Polypterus senegalus | reverse complement strand
AGTGAGTGAGTGAGTGAGTGAGTGAGTGAGGGCTTTGCCTTTTATTAGTATAGATTAAATCACGCATTCTAGGGGTATAAAAACTTGCCCCACCCAACAGACGGAGTCCAGAAGAGCCCTGACGCTGTCATGTATTATTGATTGTCTGCTTTTCTTAAACTCTTCTCACTGTAACTCTGCAAAATAAAGCTGCTTTATAACCACACCTGCTCTCTTGTCTGCAGTCTTCGTCCACACATGTCCTGCACCAGTATGTCTTCCACAACCTCTTGTTTCTCCTAAGTCAGTTCAGGGTAATGACTTACAAACACCATCTTGCTGCACAGATTTTGCAGTGCCGGATGTTGGGCCTACAGCCACAGTAAAACCTAAATTCTTAAAAATCAAAGGAGTGAATATGATGAAAGGTACAGTCTTCAAAACTGCTTCAGTAGACTGGTCGAACTCTGACTTCTCTATCTTGAAGAAAAATAATAGAAAGTTTTCTGTATCTATTTTGCCATCTCAATTTGTGGAACCTTGCCTGATATTGAGAGATGACAATCTGATTTTGTTGGAAGATATCAAATATAAAAAAGATTTACAAACTGAAATGACTTTGGGTTGAACTTTCAATAACTTGATTGAGTACATTGAAGAAATTAAACCTCAGCCTAAAGTCCAAAAATTAATTGTGGCTGTAGGTGTGGCAGACTATGACAGTGTTGACTTTAAAATATTTCATTATCCGGCTTTGTATAAACTATTAAAACTAATATAAAACTTGAACAACTGGGTGCACAACTTGTAAATAATGCACATGTCATAAACAACGTGATTTCAAAGTTGCCTAATTTCTATCCATACCCAAACATTCCTCTAACTGGGATGGATGTTTTTAATAGGCACTTGAAATCGGACATGGCTGTGTGGTTGATAGACTGGTGGCTGACTAATTTTTAACCAAAAATATTTCTAGGCCCCTCCCCACCTCTAACCCTTATCTTAACCCCCAGTGACTGGGGCTCTAATGTTAAAAATCTTGTTTTTAAATGCCTAATCTTACAGATTTTAACTTTTTATCCCTAATCTTAACTTTTTATATCTTAATCTCTGGGTCATGTTGTACCCTGCCCTCATTCTAAGCATAATTTTAGTATTTTTAAACCCTAATCTTAATAGTCATTTTAAAGTGCCTAATCTTAAGACTTTGTTTTAGTGCCCTAATCTTAGTTAACTGCTTTTATTATGTCTTAGATGGTCTTCCCCTACCCCAATCCTTATCTTAACCCTAGGTGACAGGGCTTTTGAAGTTACAGTGAACCCTAATGTTAACATTTACATAACTAGCTTTAATGTTAATGTTCATCTTCTTAGCACGTATTTTTCAAAGTCAAAGTGAACTTTATTCTCATCTCAACCATATACAAGTATACAGATAGACGAAATTGTGAACCTCAGGGTCCACAGTGTAACAACATGACGTGCAAATAATAAATTAAAAATAGAATTAAAATTTAAATGTAAAATTAAAGCACAAACAAGACATTGTGCAAAGACAAGACAAAGAAGTACCAGCAATATTGACGTAGTTTTGCAATATGAACATTGATGCAATGTATGGTATTTACAATCTAGATACATAAGTATAGTCAATAGATATGTAATACAATAAATAAATAATAAATATAGATAATACAGAAATTATCAGTGTATGATAATAGTTGTTTAAGACATGTGTAAACAATGACAGGTCAGAATGTTTCACAGCAGATGGAAATCAAGAATGTCAAAATACTTAAAGGGCAGTATGAGATTTTCAGTTCTTTTCTACATGCACACTCGTCTTTGCAGGAAAGTGGCTTGCATGTATAAAAATTCTGTTTTAGAGGTGGTTGAAGCAGTGTGGAAGATCCCAGGGGGCAGCAAGGTGTTAAGGAGTTTGACAGCTTGGGCGTAAAAACTCTCCTGCAGCCCTGCAGATCTGGCTTTGATGCTGCAGTATCTTCTCTTGGATGGCAGAAGTGTGAAAAGTCCATGTGAGGGGTGAAAGGGGTCCTGCACAATGCTGCAGGCCTTGCAGACACTGTGTTTGTAAAATTTGTCCTGTAGTGAAGGGAGAGGCACCCCAGTAATGTTCTCAGCTGTCTTCACTATCCTTTGCAGGTGCTTGCAGTCGGATATGTTGCAGTTGCTATACCAGACAGTGATGCAGCTGGTCAGAACATTCTCAGTGGCTCCTCTGTAGAACAAGGTGAGGATAGAAGGGGGAAGACTTGCTCGCTTCAGCTGCCTCAGGAAGTGTAGTCTCTGCTGGGCTTTCTTGATTAGTGGTGTTATATGTCCACGCAAGTTCCTCAGTTATATACACACCAAAGAACTTGGTACTCCTAACAGTCTCCACATCTAAACCGTTGATGCTGAGTAGGATGTGGGCAGAATGTGATTTTCTGAAGTCCACGATTATCTCTTTTGCCATGTCAACATTAAGAGATAGATTGTTGTCTTCACAGTGGGGCTCGATGGCGAGCGCCTGGTGGCCGGGCCTGCACCCATTGGGCTCGGCCGGGCACAGCCCGAAGAGGTAACATGGGTCCTCCTTCTCATGGGCTCACCACCTATGGGAGGGGCCAAGGAGGTCAGGTGCAGTGTGAGTTGAAGGGGAAGGAGCCTGAGCTAGTGCGCAAGGTCAAGAGGCTAGATATAGTCGGATTCACCTCGATGCACAGCTTAGACTCTGGAACCAATCTCCTTGAGAGGGGCTGGACTCTCTACCACTCTGGAGTTGCCCCCGGTGGGAGGCGTCGAGCAGGTGTGGGCATACTTATTGCTCCCCAACTTGGAGCCTGTGCATTGGGGTTTACCCCAGTGGACGAGAGGGTGGCCTCCCTATGCCTTTGGGTGGGGGGAGGGATCCTGACTGTTGTTTGTGCGTATGCACTAAACGGCAGTTTGGAGTATCCACCCTTTTTGGAGTCTCTGGAGGGGGTGCTAGAGGGTGTACCTTCTGGGGACTCCCTCGTTCTGCTGGGAGACTTCAATGCTCACGTGGCCAATGACAGTGAGATCTGGAAGGGCGTGATTGGGAGGAATGGCCCCCCTGATATGAACCGGAGTGGTGTTTTGTTATTGGACTTCTGTGCTCATATGTGCACTTGGCACCAGGACACCTTAGGCCTCGGTTCGATGATCACCTTTGTGGTCGTGTTGTCGGACTTGCGGCCACATGTCTTGGACACTCGGGTGAAGAGAGGGGCGGAGCTGTCAACTGATCACCACCTGGTGGTGAGTTGGCTTCAATGGTGGGGGAAGATACCGGTCAGGCCTGGTAGGCCCAAATGTGTTGTAAGGGTCTGCTGAGAACGGCTGGCAGAGTCCCCTGTCAAAAGCATCTACAACTCCAACCTTCGGCAGAACTTCGACCACGTCCCAAGGGAGGTGGGGGGCATTGAGTCTGAATGGGCCATGTTCCGTGCCTCTATTGTTGAGGCGGCTGACCGGAGCTGTGGCCGTAAGGTGGTCGGTGCCTGTCGTGGCGGCAATCCCCAAACCCGTTGGTGGACACCGGCGGTGAGGGATGCCGTCAAGCTAAAGAAGGAGTCCTATAGGACCTTTTTGTCCTGTGGGTCTCTGGAGGCAGCTGATAGGTACCAGTAGGCCAAGCAGAATGCGGCTTCGGTGGTTGCTGAGGCAAAAACTCAGGCATGGGAGGAGTTTGGAGAGGCCATGGAGAATGACTTTCGGATGGCTTCGAGGAGATTCTGGTCCACCATCCGGCATCTCAGGAGAGGGAAGCAGTGCGGAGTCAACACCGTATATGGTGGGGATGGTGCACTGCTGACCTCGACTCGGGACGTTGTGGGTTGGTGGGAGGAGTACTTTGAAGACCTCCTCAATCCCATTAACATGCCGTCCAATGAGGAAGCAGAGCCTGGGGACTCTGAGGTGGGCTATCGCATCTCTGGGACTGAGGTCACTGAGGTGGTCAAAAAACTCCTTGGTGGCAGGGCCCCGGGGGTGGATGAGATACGCCTGGAGTTCATCAAGGCTCTGGATGTTGTAGGACTGTCTTGGTTGACACGTCTCTGCAACATCGCATGGACATCGGGGACAGTGCCTCTGGATTGGCACACCGGGGTGGTGGTCCTCCTCTTTAAAAAGGGGGATCGCAGGGTGTGTTCCAACTACAGAGGGATCACACTCCTCAGCCTCCCTGGAAAAGTGTATTCGGGGGTTCTGGAGAGGAGGGTCCGTCGGATAATTGAACCTCGGATTCTGGAGGAATAATGTGGTTTTCGTCCTGGTTGCAAAACAGTGGACCAACTCTACACCCTTAGCAGAATCCTGGAGGGTGCATGGGAGTTTGCCCAACCAGTCTACATGTGTTTTGTGGACTTGGAAAAGGCGTTCGACCATGTCCCTCGGGGAATCCTGTGGAGGGGGGTTCTGGGAATATGGGGTACTGGACCCCCTGATAAGAGCTGTTCGGTCCCATTACAACCAGTGTCAGAGCTTGGTCCGTATTGCCGAAAGTAAGTCGAACCCGTTTCCAGTGAGAGTTGGACTCCGCCAGGTCTGCCCTTTGTCACTGATTCTGTTCATAACTTTTATGGACAGAATTTCTAGGCACAAGCAGGGTGTTGAAGGGGTCCGGTTTGGTGGACTCAGGATTGGGTCACTGCTTTTTGCAGATGATGTTGTCCTGTTTGCTTCATCAGGCCGTGATCTACAGCTCTCTCTGGAACGGTTCGCAGCTGAGTGTGAAGCGGCTGGAATGAGAATCAGCACCTCCAAATCCAAGACCATGGTTCTCAGCCGGAAAAGGGTGGAGTGCCCTCTCAGGGTTTGGGAGAGATCCTGTCCCAAGTGGAGGAGTTCAAGTATCTCGGGGTCTTGTTCACAAGTGAGGGAAGAATGAACCGTGAGATCGACAGGCGGATCAGTGCGGCATCCGCAGTGATGAGGGCTCTGCATCAGTCTGTCATGGTGAAAAAAGAGCTGAGCCGTAAGGCAAAGCTCTC